>NC_137972.1:92845496-93057996 GCF_963924665.1 Micromys minutus | reverse complement strand
TCCTTCCTTCAGTTAACCGTGTTCCAATGTACTTAATTTGGGGTTGGCGAGCTGTTTTTAACGGGGTATTTTCCTGGCTTCTTTCTCTGTGAATGTATTGCAGGTGCGTATGAAGCATGTTTTACTTTCTGTCTTGGTTTTTGTTTTTGAGATGAGGTCTCACTCCTCATCCCTGGTTGACCTGAAACACACTATCTCTCTAGGTCAGGAAGACACACATAATGGAACACACAGCCCCTTCCAAAGCCGCCGTCTTTACTGTCCTGGAGGGAGCTTCACTGAGCCCTCAGCACAGTTTTCCAGCTTTTTCTCCCTGGTTTTCAGTAGCATGGTTATTTGGCTGTTTTCCAGTTTTAGAGATTATCTCACAAAGAGTAGCAGATTCGCATGCTCACACCCTTCCCCCAGTCCAGTAGTTGTTACCCTAACACTCATTGGCATTTAAATTTCCGTGGGTAAACTACTAGAATTCACAGCAGAGGTGTTCAGGATGCTTCTGTGGCTCAGCTCATCAGAGAAACAGAGGTCACTGCTTTGAATGAGACAATGTAGACTCAGAAAGAGAAAGTTCCGGTGACTTCACTCATGTGGCAGTAATAGGATTGGATCATGCAAGTGAATGTAGTAGCCAGAGGCTTGGAGAGGGAGGAAAGGGCTGGAGAGAGAGGCCTACTGTGTGAGTTAGAAGCACACTGTGCTCCCCAACAGCACGGGGTCTAAATGTAGCAAGTATGGATTGTGTATCTCAAAAAGCTACATGAAATGATTTTGAGTATTTTTGCCATAGAGAAATAAGTGCTTAAAATGTAGTTAGATGGTAAAATGTTTTCTTAGTGTGTGTGGGGTCCTGAATCTGATGCCCAGAAAAATGTTTGTGGGCATTTATGTTTAAATTTCATTTAAATATAAACAACATATACATGTATGGAAAGATCACCTTTGCATTAACATGATTTTTAAATTTTGTTACTATTTAGAATTTATGTTTTTCTAGTTGTGCGTGCATGCGTGTGCACACACATGCATGTGTGTGTGTGTGCGAGCATGTGTGTGTGTGTAGTGTGTATGTGTGAGTGTGTGTGCAAGCATGTGTGTTCGAGTGTGTGTGCGCATGCATGTCTGTGAGTGAGTGTGTGTGCGAGCATGTGTGTGTGTGAGAGCATGTGTATGTGAGTGTGTGTGTGTGTGTGTGTGTACACATGCATATGAAAGTGGGATGATGACTTGTTGGAGTCTGTTCTCTTCTATCATGTGGTTCCCAGGTATCAAACTGAGAACAAAAGACATTTTCTTCGTAAGTGGGTTTTTATTTTGTTTTGCTCTGCAGAGCTGGGAAACGAGCTGAGAATCTTCCTCAAGGCTCTATCCTTGAACCTATACCCTCAAGTCTAACTAGTGGTGTTCACATCTTTGGAGGCTCTTAGGTCAGGGCATTCTCTGTACCAGCTTTCAGCACATTTTATTCACTTGGCCCTGATAGAGTGGCACCTGAGAAGTCTAACATCCTCTAATATCTAAGGATACAGAGGGAAGGAAACCGAGAATGGGAGGGACCAGTTCAAAGTGACAGTGATGAGCAGGACTGTGGTCAAGTCAGTCTTCGGAGGAGGATTTCCCGCTGCTCTCTCTACTCCTCCTGTGTCCAGGCCCATGTGGCTCAGTCAGCAGTTGTACATACTCAACAGAACGATAAGAAGCCCGGGGCTACTCCCCCAGGCTGGTAAAAGCATTCTCAGCTTGTGGAAGAACATGCAGGGCTTCCAAGAGATCCTAAGATTTGAGGCACCCCACCCCTTCTCAGTGTCTTGCTCCAAACACTGCTAACATTACATTCCCACTATCAATGTCCACAGTTCTGTCCTTGAGGCTTTAAAAGCTCATGCCATTCCCAGTTAGCTCTCTGCCTGTGGATTGAGATGTGAGCTCTTAGCTACTGTCCCAGTACCACGTCTGTCTGCTGTCACATTCCCAGATTATCATGGATCTAACCCTCTGGGACTGAGAGCCTCAAATTAAACATTGTCATGTATAAGTTGCTTGGTTGTGATGTTTTGTCGTAGCTATGAAAAAGTAACTAAGCCTGGAGTTGGTAGTAGGAGGTGGGCTATTGCTGAGACAGACCACACACACACACACACACACACACACACACACACACACTTGTTTTGGGTTTTGAGACAGCGTTTCTCTATATAACCTTAGCTGTCCTAGAACTCTGCCTTGAACTTACAAAGATCCACCTGCATCTGCCTCTTAAGTGCTGGGATTAAAGGATGATTTGGGGACATTGAACTAGGAAAGCAATCAACAGCTGTGTTTCAAAGACCATTCTAACAGGAGCTAAGAAGACAGAAGTGTTGAGACCAGTGTGGACTATGGAGGTCAGGCTCAAGATATCCAGACGGGAGGGAAGTGTCTGGGCTAGAGACCACTCCTGTGATCTTCTGGCAAAGAATGTAGCTGGGGGTTTTGTTGTTGATGTTTTGGTTTTCTACCTTGTCCTAAGAATCTTCCTGGAACTAAATTAAAGATGTTTAAGTCTAATTTCATTGGCAGAGGAAATTTGAAGACAGCCTAATATTGACTTTGTCACTTGCTTATTTGTGACACTCTGATGCAGGTCTACAATGACAAAGTGAGTGGGGCAAAGAGATATAAAAAATGTATAGTTTGAGAAGAAAAAGAGCACCAGGAAAGTGAATGTTGTAGCCAAGGCCTGTGCTGAAATAGACAAGGAACCTGAAATAGAACAGAATGAAGGAAGTGGGGTCCTTGGTAAGACTCCACCCAGCTAAGTGTCCAATTTGTAAAGGAAAATGCACGAGGAGTTAGTGAGAAGCTTGTGCAGATGTAACTCAGGGAGGGGGTCAGGCTCCGTCCGAGCAGGCCACCAAATGAGGCAGCATTGCCATTCGGTTCAGTTCTGGCTTTAAACTCATAAAGGATACACACATAAAGGGGGTTTTAGGATATTCCTCTATGGTTTAGGGGAGCAGCTGCAAAAGAGCAACCAACAGATTGGGAAAAATTCTTTACCAATCCTACATCTGACAGAGGGCTAGTATCCAATAAATACAAAGAACTCAAGAAGTTAGATTCCAGAGAACCAAATAACCCAATTAAAAAATGTTGGATAGAGCTAAACAAAGAATTCTCAACTGATTGGCTGAGAAGCACCTAAAGAAATGCTCAACATCCCTAGTCATCAGGAAAATGCAAATCAAAACCATCCTGAGATTCCACCTCACACCAGTCAGAATGGCTAAGATCAAAAACTCAGGTGACAGCAGATGCTGGCGAGGATGTGGAGAAAGAGGAACACTCTTCCACACAGAACACCCACGATACAACTCACAGGTCATATGAAGATCAAGAAGAAGGAAGACCAAAGTGTGGATGCCTCAGTCCTTAGAAGGGGAAACAAAATAATCACAGGGGGTAGATGGAGGGAGGGACTTGAAGGAAGAGGGGGGGGGGAGCAGGGCAGGATCAGGTATGGGAGGAGACAGATGATATACAGAGGGTCGGAAATTGAACATAGGTATATAGCAATGGGGGATGGGGTACTGGGGTTAGCCACCAGAAAGTTCCAGATGCCAGGAAAGCAAGAGGCTTCCAGGACCCAACAGGAATAAAATTAACTGAAATACCCAAAAAAGGGAAGGGAAAACCTGTAGAGACTATATCCAAAGGTTAGGCAAGTCCCCTGGTTGGGGGATGGGGTCACACACTCATCTCCAAATTTTTATCCTAGAATTGCTCCTGTCTAAAGGGAAAAAGGGGGAAAAGTGTGGGACAGAGACTAAAGGACAGGCCATCCAGAGACTGCCCTACCTGGGGATCCATCCCATATACAGACTCCAAACCCAGACACTATTACTGATGCCAAGAAGTGCTTGCTGACAGAAACCTGATATAGCTGTTTCTGGAGATGCTCTGTCAGAGTCTGACAAATAAAGATGTGGATGCTTGCAGCCAACCATTGGACTGAGCACAGGAACCCCAATAGAGGAGTTAGAGAAAGGACTGAAGGAGCTGAAGGGGTTTGCAACCTCATAGGAAGAACAACAATATCAACCAACCAGACCCCCCACAGCTCCCAGAGACAAAACCTCCAACCAAAAAGGGACCCATGGCTCCAGCTGCATACATAGCAGAGGATGGCCTTATCTGACATCAATGGGAAGAGGCCCTTGGTCCTGTGAAGGGTCATTTCCACAGTATAGGGAAATGCCAGGGTGGTAAGGAGGAAGTGGGTGCATGGGTAACACCCACATAGAAGCTAGGGGGGATGGGGTGGGTTGGAGACGAAAGGGGATAACATTTGAAATGTAAATACATAAAATGTCCAATTAAAAAGAAATAATACATTACAAAATAAAATTAGGAATAAACACAAGTTTTTATTTAGAAAAAAGAAGCCAAGAATTGTGTTGGGTGCCCCAGGGTGTTAGAGGTGCTAGAGCTATGGGATGTCAGCCAGGAAGTGCTGCATGTGGGGAGTGGAACCAACTCCAAAGAAAAGTGTGCTCTACTCAGCAAAGCTGGAGGGGCGGAGCCATCTAAGCCCTTTGACAGCAGATACGGAGCTACAGTATCTGTAGTTTGCCCTGCTGGGTTTCGATCGGATACCGGTCCCGTGTTTCTTCAGCATTTTCTACTTCTTCCCTTTTGGAATGGTAATGTATATTCTATGTTACATGTGGGAAGTATGTTGGAAGTATGTAATTTGCTCTTTTGATTCTTCAGAAGGTTACAAGTAAAGGTCTCAGATGAGACTTTGGATTTTTTAAACTGTTTTGGGACTGAAAAGACAGAACTTTTGAAGTTGAACTAGATGCATTTGTATTATAATATGGTAGCAAGCTAATGGGGGCAGGGAATAGAATGTGGTCATATGAATGACAGTGACCCACAGGCTTCTATTTTTAAATATTTGGTCCCCAGTTGATGGAACTGTTTGAGAAGGATTAGGAAGTGTTGCCTTGTTGGAGAGGTTATGTCACTAGGGGGCAGGCTTTGAGGTTTCAAAAGCTCACACTATTCCCAGCTACTTCTTTCTGCTTCATGTTTGTAAATCAAGATGTGAGCTTTCAGCTGAGTGTGGTGATTCACACCATTAATCCCAGCACTCAGGAGTAAGAGGCAGGTGGATCTCTGTGAGTCTGAGGTCAGTCTGGTCTACACAGAGTTCCAGAACTACATAGTAAAACCGGTTTCAAAAGAAAAAAACAAAAGATGTGTGCTCTCAGCTACTGTTCCAGCACCATTCCTGCTGCTCCCTACCATGCTTGCTGCCGTGATAGTCACGGGCTCTAGCCTTCTGGAACGGCGAGTCCCCCAAATTAAATATTTTCTTTTCTAAGTTGCCTTGGTCATGGTGTTTGTCATGGCAAGAGTAACTAAGACAATTGCTTGGGAATCTTTGGAAGATCCTCCCCAAACCCCAAACAGCTAAAGCCTTTCTCAGACCCTCAGGAAGTCTGAGATAAATTACTTCATGAAGTAAATAATAAGACTGAGTTTAGCAGATTATAAATCCACGAGTTGACATTAAGGACACAACATGGGAAGTCAGTTTCTTGATTGAGACAACTGAGTTAGCCAACATCCTACAATAAAACATCACAGTATACTTGATGCTAAACATGAAAACCTACACATCATCATCATGTGAAACATGGAGGCCTGGCATATTGCTCAGTTGTAGAGTTCTTGCCTAGCACACAGAGTTTAACTTCCAGCACCACATAGACAGGGCATGGTGGAATAACCCTATAACCCCAGCACTTGAAAGGTGGGGGCAGAAAAATTAGAAGTTCAAGGTCACTACAACAAGTTTAGTAGTCTGGACTACATGAAGCCCTGGGTTGAAGAAGAAGAAGGAGGAGGAGGAGGAAGGAGAAGAGGAGGAGGAGGACGACGACGAAGATGAGTAGGACAAGGACAAGGGGAATGAGGAGGAGGATGAAGAGGAGGAGGAGAACAAGAAAGACGAGGAGGAGGAGGACAAGGACAAGGGGAATGAGGAGGAGGACAAGGACAAGGAAGAAAAAGCATCCTAGTGAGATATTTTAACCTGAAGGTCAGTGGTTGAATTGAGTTAAATGGCTTTAGATTTAATTACTCTCTGTAGATTTATGTTAAGTTGATACATGATCGGACAGTAGAGGTAGGCGGAGAAAAGGTAGGAAAATGTAAGAGGAACAGGGAGGGAGGAAGAGGAAATCAAGATGGAGCCAGGAAAAGCAGACTGAGATCCTGGTGGCTGTAATCGGACATAGGTAGATATAAATATTTAAAGGGATTCTATAGGTCTTTATCTCATATAGAAGGGCAGTTTGTATCTTTGTCTATTGGATGTAATCTTATTGTGTAGAGGGTTTGTGAATTGAGAATCTATTATATAAACCCATCTGAAAAGTTACTGGGCCTTGAAGTGATGTTTGTGACGGGCGATACCAGGCAGAGTAAACTGCCAGGGAAGGGAATCGTGTGAAGGGGACCGAGTGACAAAGTCCATGCACATGGCTCCATACTAAAAGCAGCACCTGTGGAGTGAGACCTTGGAGACCAATAAGGAGATGTCGTTTTTAAAATATTTGCTGCAACAACTCTCCACTTGGCGATAGCCATTCCCAGCCAAGGTAACTTGTAAACCTTATTAGGGTGCAGTGACTAGCAGATTCTGAACAGCCTGTTGTGGTAACCCTCTAAAATAAGAACTATTTCCCTTTCTTCTAAATTTAACCATTTAAGGGAATTTCAAATTTGTTTGTCTTGTTGAGATGAACAAAAACTACATCATAAGTCTCCTAGTCACCAGGTCTAGATCATGAGTGAGGCTGAATGAGGCAAATATCGGGGTCCCCACCTACCATCCCAGGACTAGGAAAACTGATACAAGAGGGTCTCAAATTACTTGGTCAGCCTGGGCTTGAGACCCTCTCTCAAGAAAATAAGGACAGTCCACACAAAACTACCTAACAGCACCACTGTCAGCCGGCTCTTGAGATCCTGGCTTTCCAAAATGGCTGCTTATGTGCAGGGGGACACTTCAGAGAGGGAAAAGCACACCCTAAAGTAAAACTGTGCCGACTGGAATTTGAGTATATTCTGAATGTTGCCTGAAACCAAGGGGCTGGAGGAAAACACTGCGGCCCATGCAAAGCAAGACTTTCCCTCCCTGGGAGAGAGAAAGAATTGCTCCAGTGCCATGCTCTGTCCCAGGAGTTACACAAGCGCTGTGCCAGGCTGTGCACAATCTAAGAGAGGCTACGCCAGGGTTTTGTTTTCCATCTTTTGAGACCATGTAGTTCTTGGTGGCCTCAAATTGCCTATGTAAATCCAGGCTGGCCTCAAAGTCAGGATCCTCCTCACTACAGAGACCACAGGTGGGCAACATCAAAAATGTAGATTCTAAAGCAAAGCAATAAAAGCTCAGTCCCCCAAAGTGGGGGGGAGGCGGTGTGGGCACAGAGAGGGGACATGTGGCAGAAGCTATTCTTTCATACTGGGCTGCACCTCCAGCTTCACGCTAACAATATGCCATTCTGGGCTTTTTCATTCTCTTGCCTGACCACACCCTCGATCCTTAACCCAAACATACAAAAATCTGTGTAAAAGTCTCTTTCCTTGTTTGTTCTTCTCCACAAGCTAATTAACAATGTTTATTTCAGACCAGGGACTGGCTTTTCCTGGCTATTCTGCACAGCATTTTAATCAACAGAATGTAACTAACAAGCTTAAAGAGCCATTCAGTACTGAATCAGCAGCTCATACCATATGCTGAGGGTAAAAACACACTTCCCCAAAAAAGCTAAATGCAGAAAGACCAAGGATAGAAGATGTATTTAATACTCAAGCAGTCTCACAGGATGTGCTGCTATGTGGAACATTGAGACTTTGAGGGGAACAAGTTATCTTTAAATATACCTACCCTAGTCACCCGGCCAGCTAAGCCAGTACAGCTGGTAACTTAATATATCCACACACACTCCACACACACACACACACACACACACACAACCTTTTCCCCACTGTCTCATTAGAACCTTTAAATATCATTAACTAAATTTTTAAGGAAAAATATAATCAATTACAAAATTGCATCTTAGATATTTGGGGGGTGGGGTGACGGGTGTTTCAAGAGTTTCTCTCTGTATCCCTGGCTGTCCTGGAAATCACTTTGTAGACCAGGGTGACTCCAAATAGAGACCTGCTTGCCTCTGCTTCCCAAGTACTGGGATTAAAGGCGCGTGTCACCACTGCCTTGCTTTAGATGGATTTTTTTTTTTAACTGTTAAAATGTAAAACTATTTTCTCAAACATGATTATATATGGCTAACAGATTTTATGTTAACACTGGGTTGAGTTTGTAATGTTACTAACATATTTATTTCATTCTGGTTAATATTCTGTGAACAAAACCAACCCCACAAAATTAGAGCTAAAATTTATATGAACTTTTTTTTAAAAATGACATTACTTTTTAATTATGTTTGTATTTTACATACATGGGAATATGGATACATTTGAGTGAAGTACTCTAGGAAGTCAGAGGCTTAGGACTCCTGGGACTGGAATTACAGGCAGTGTGGACCCTCCATGGGTATTTGAACTCAGGTATCTGAAAGAATAGCAAGTGCTTTTAACCACTGAGCCGTCTCTCCAGCCCACCTCTTTGGCAAGCCAGAAACTAGGTTACTTGAGGTTCCAAAAGGAAGGGCCTGCCTGGTCTGATGCCTATGTGGGGGATACAACTCCAGTCCTTAGGATCCTAATCATGTCTCAAAACGCCTTAGAACTGAATCCCAAGCTCCCCTTAGCGCATAGAAGTAGCCTCGCTTTTAGAGCTTCCAAGATTTCGTGTTGTCTTGGACTCAGTCTCTCGTAGCCCTAACAACTAAATCTACCATAGCTGATTTCCATTTTCAACTTGCTTCTGTGCAGCAACCTAAAAACACCCTTTCACAGCCATCCCAGGGATGAAAATATTTCAGCTCACTTTAAAAACTGCTTTTGAATTATATAAAGATTCCTGGCTGAGCCAGGAATGGTGGTGAATGCTTTTAATCCCAGCATCCAAGAGGCAAATGGATCTCTACGAGCTCAAGGCCAGTCAGGGTTAAAGAAGCAGCTGGTGGCTCAGGAGTGGCCTGTGAGGAAGGAGATCTGCTGTCCCAGATCAGCCTGGCCTGTCATAGAAAGATCCCATCTCAAAACACAAACACACTATTCAAGTTGGTCTTCTTCGCAAGTCTTTAGTACTCCTAAAAGAAAAACTAGTCAGTGACAAAGAAAAAGAGCACACTAAACAGTATTTAAAGGTCCGGTTTAATTTTCAATTATCTTCACACCAAAAATTATATGAAACAAAACTGCCCATCTCAACAGTAATTTTCAAAAGAAGATCTACAAAGCCATTCAGGAACTCTCTCTAGAGGCCCTGGGAAGAAGTCCACCTGAACAGGATGACTTTCCTTAGTCACTTTTTAGTTGTGCCCTATACTGATCTGCAGAGACAGTTCAGTGTCTATGAATTAATTTGCTGCTACACCAGCAGCCTGGGGTTTGATTTCCAGCACCCACATAGTGACTGACTCTTAGCTGTGTGTAAACTCCAGAGTCAGGGGCCCTTGTCTGGGACACCAGGCATGATGTGGGTACATATCTATGCAGATCAAACACTGCACTCATAAAATAAAATTAAGTTCCATGTAAGAGGGGAAAGTGGAGCACTTTCTTGCTTTCTGTTTGGAGGTCTGCTGATGTTACTTGGTGGAGCTGCAGTTCATCATTGCCCTTCAGCCACTGTGGTGGACATTCTAATTTGCCCCCAGGATGATAAACTGTTCTAGGCTGTTGGGGACAGGTTTTCAGGTTTATACCCATCAGCAACACTCCCTCACATCCTGACCAATAGTGGACACTGCCACTTGAAATTGTGGTAGGTCTTGAGGAGGGTGTAGTAAGGTAGTAGCTTGGCAGGGATTCTTATCTGGTAACTAAAAAACTGGGGAGTCTGACTTTGTACCCTGGCTGCCGCAGAACTCACTATGTTTAGAAATCAACTTACCTCTGCCCCTCAAATGCTAAGGTCAAAGGCGTGAGCCACCACTCCCAGCCCTAAAACACTTCTGTTAACATCTGTTTACTTACCTTTTCTCTTAGGTGAAATGATCCTGATACATTTAGTTCACACAATGATTATCCATGTGGATGGCTCGCTGGTTTTGGTGTGCTCACAGGTGTGTGCGCGCAGAACTAAGCTTTCATCTCAAATGCTAACCCCACAGCTACCACTTCCCCAGGCCCAACCACAGCGTACCTACCTGAGCTGGGCAGGAGACTCGTACAGACTACGGTGTGGATTCCTGTGACTGGCATGTTTCTTTTAGTACATTTCCGAGACTCAGCCCAATCTTTCCCATGTTTCTTAACAGGAATAAACTACATACATCATACAGCCAGACCACACTTTAACACACTCTCACCCAGTTAGGACACTGGGGCTGCTTCTACCTTTGGCTACAATGTAACATAAAATCTTTGGTGTCTGTGTGGCCATTTTGTTGTGATGTTCTTCTCTCTCTCAGATAAATACCAGGATGGGAAGCACAGGTTTTTACTGTTTGAGGGCTGAATGTTTAACTCCCACTGGTATTGGAGGGCCTCTCTCTGCTCCATGCCAGCCATCCCGACGGTGCGGTGGTTCCTGTGGCTTTCACTTCCTCAGCTATGGTCCTTCTCGCTGGCTCCTCACCCATTATCTCTTTTCCTTGGAAAGATTTATTCAGGTCTTTTGACACAGGGTCTCATTGCATAGACCAGGCTAGCCTCCCACCTACTGGGTTCAAAGGTGTGTACCATACCACTAGCCTTGTTTTGTTTTAATTATAGTGTCTGTGTGTGTGTGTGTGTGTGTGTGTGTGTGTGTGCGCGTGCACATGCGCAGATCCTCACAAGTCTGTTTTGAGATTCTTTATTTGTACAAGGTCTATATTAGAGTAAATGCATACAAAAGTCACACTGCAAAGAAACACAAGGTACCCCAAATCTAGAAAGTACGGGATTTTATTTATAAAATTCAGCAGAGTGCTCAAAGTTGCCCATACCATTAAATAGTACCCAGCTACAGACCGGAATGTTTTCCAGTATCATTAAATACGTCAGCACGCTGCAGTCCCAGGTTCTGGTGCTGAGCTTTAAGAGTGAGCTCATCCGTACTGGCTTCACTACTGTCCTTTCATGGAGCCTTTATCCGTGAGATGATTTCATTTACAAAACTGTTATTCTTTGCGACCACCTCTGCTTTCAGCTGCCTTAGCTTCGCTGAGATGCTCTCCTCCGACATGTCGGTGAAGGACATTTGCTTGACCTTGGACAGGAACTCCAGAATAATTTTCTCACCTTGCTGAAAAACACATGTCCCACAGTCATTACAAGGTACTCATGTGTGTGACCTATGTCCATGGGTGCCCTTAAATGTCAGCAGACAGGGTTGGATCTCCTGGAGCTAGATTTACAGATGGTCAAGACCCACCATGTGGGTGCTGGGAACAAACCTAGGGCCTCTGGGAAGCAGCGAGTGCTTTCCCCTGGGTCATCTCTTCAGCACAAGCGATGAACTCTTTAATTGGGGTTGGGGGGGGTTAAGGTCTACGAGGCAGATTTTAGGGCACGAACACTGACGTTCTCTTACATGAACACAGACACACGTGCATTGCACGTGCACACAGGATGGTCCCATTTTTATTTACTGCTCATGTCAAGGAACATGGTTATTATTTTTTGGGCAAATTTCTTAACTCACATTCTCCATCTACAAAATGGGGATATTATTAATATTACCAATTTCACACATCTGTTGCGAGGATTCAAAGAATTTAGAGTGTGTCTGAAGCAAGGCTCAGTACTATGTAATTTATTACAGCGTGTGAAGAATTAAATGGCCCATTTTCACACAAGAGAACCACGTGGCATCATGTAGGCGACTGGCAAGTATGGGACAGGTAAGAAGCAGGCATCCAACTAGTGAGAACAAATACTCCTCCACATAAAATCACACATACGGAGCTGGCAGATGACACGGCATGCAAAGGCAAGCCTGGCCACCTGGACCTGGTCTGAGACAGCAACAGCGATCCGTCCTGACTTCCGAGTGTGCTGCGTGGCAAGCAAACAAACCGACGAGACTCGAACCCTCTCTTCCCCCGCCCCTCATGGGAAAGTCAAGCTCCAGGACTGCCAAGATAAAACGTATTTCCTAAACACAGAAGACCAAAGCCTATGCTAAGGGCAATAGGACTGCGTTGTGTCCTTTAGCTAACTTTCCAAACCTGTCTTGTTATGATAAAAGCACTCAATTTCAGTTTTCTTGGAAACCAGGAATCATGTAACATAGTCCTGCCTAACTCCAATCATTAGGATCTGTGAGTATGATTTATTAAGGGAAGTCTGGACACAAAACCACTCCATGCTCGGGATGGAAGCCTTCCATATCTAAAGTTATGAGCAAGTTAGGATATAGTTCTCCTTTTTGTACAGCAACTATCCTTACAGAAAAAAAAAAAAAAAAGCCCACTGGATAAAAGCTACAAATATGCCGTTATCTGTTATGATGTATGTGACTGTAAGGTGTGTCACTATGTGTGTGACTGTAAGATGTCACAATGTATGTGACTGTGAGGTGTCACAATGTATGTCACTATTAGGTGTGTCATAATGTATGTCACTGTAAGGTGTGTCACAATGTATGTTACTGTAAGGTATCACAATGTATGTGATTGTGATGTGTCACAATATATGTAACTGTAAGGTGTCACAATGTATGTCACTATTAGGTGTGTCACAATGTGTGTGACTGTAAGGTGTGTCACAATGTATGTGACTGTAAGCTGTGTCATAATGTATGTGACTGTAAGGTATCACAATGTATGTGATTGTGAGGTGTCACAATGTATGTCACTGTAAGGTGTGTCACAATGTATGTCACTGTAAGGTGTGTCACAATGTATGTCACTGTAAGGTATCACAATGTATGTGATTGTGAGGTGTCACAATATATGTAACTGTAAGGTGTCACAATGTATGTCACTATCAGGTGTGTCACAATGTGTGACTGTAAGGTGTGTCACAATGTATGTGACTGTGAGGTGTCACAATGTATGTGACTGTAAGGTATCACAATGTATGTGACTGTGAGGTGTCACAATGTATGTGACTGTAAGGTATCACAATGTATGTGACTGTGAGGTGCCACAATGTAGTCACTGTGAAGCTGCCAGGACCAGGCAGCAGTGAAGTTCTTTCATTAGTGAGCAAAGCCAAGTTAGACACATGCCGCAGCACTGTGTGGACATCTCCATCTGACCCTTAACTACAGAGAAGGCTCAACAGAAGACCCAGTTCTGGTAATAAACTTGCCCGTGATCAGCTCAAAAGTCTAAGACACACTCTTACTGCTCACAACGTTCTAAGCAGCACAGAGCAGGGCTGTGCTTGCCACCGAGTTACACTTAGCAGGTGACAGCTTTAGAACACTTGTTCACATCATTCACTATTTACCCTACCAAATCTAGACTCTCACTGGTTTTCAGGAGGGCAGTGTGCGTGTGATGAAAACCAGACCTGCAGATTCCTGCATGTCAAGTCCAAACTCCAACTCCAACCTTCCTTCACATAAAGGACGGTGCAGAACTGGGGGTGGGGGCTGCCAGCCAGGTTTTGGTGGTTCCCACGTTTAATCCCAGCATTCTGGAGGCAAAGGAAGGCAGATTTCTGCAAGATCAGGGTCATCTAGGTCTAACCCTAACCCTAGGGTTACAGTTGTAGATCAGCCAGAGCTATATGGTAAGACCTTACCTCAAACAACAACAAACAACCCAGGGATGGACTTTTGGTTATGCTAAGAAAGCTGAGCCAGTAAGAATGACCAAGAAGTAAACACTGGATTCATACATAAAAAGCCAACAACACATCTTGGTTACCTGACATGCAGAGAGATTCTCTAAGCCACGCCCCCTGACTGACATGCAGATTCTCTAAGTCACACCCTCTGACTGACATGCAGAGATTAAGTCACGCCCCCTGACTGACATGCAGAGATTAAGTCACGCCCCCTGACTGACATGCAGAGATTAAGTCACGCCCCCTGACTGACATGCAGATTCTCTAAGCCACGCCCCCTGACTGACATGCAGAGATTAAGTCACGCCCCCTGACTGACATGCAGATTCTCTAAGTCACGCCCCCTGACTGAGGGCCCCAAGACCCACCTCTCTTTCCAGGCAGCGCCTCTTTGCAGCTGGCTCAGTTTCATCGCGTCCCTGTGAGGTTCCAATGTTCTGAAACTCCTCAAGCTCCAGAGCTTTCTGCTTGGCGCACTCTATCACATGCCTAGGGAAATTAGCAAGCTCAGCCACATGAATCCCAAAACTCTGATCACAGACACCTAAAGAAACAGGGGTGGAGTGGGAGGAGGAAAGAAACAGCATTTATGTGAATGGAATATCCTGTTTACTGCACAGTAGAAAATATAATTTTAGATTATTTCAAATACATTAGCCAAACTGCTCAGCGCACCTCGGATTAACTTTTTAACCAATCACCAACGATGCGACTCACACCCTCGCTCCTTCTGCCTTTACTGCAAACCAGCAGTGGTGAAAGTACTGGAGTAACAAATGAGCTTAGGGCACAGCCACGTGTGGCCCTGCTGCGCCTCAGCGACACACCAACCGTTTAAAGCAGACTAGTTCACGTGTTCACTCCATGCACTCTATCTAGAGCTGGACCGTGCTCAATTTGGAGCAAACAAAAGTAAATCACGGTCAAGCACGTGCTAGCACGCCCACAGCGGGCGTGAGCTTACTCATTTCTATCCACGCCTTATCGAGCCCGGAAGTACTTGGAAATCACTTCTACAGTACACAACATACTGACAACTTAAAGCAGAACGGTCCCATGCCGAATGCCAGGTAACCACAAATATTTCCTTCTCTAGCAAACACCAATAATGCAAACATAGTAAAACATTTCCCACAGAGGCAAAAATCACAAAAAGGAAAGACAGCATCAAGACTATGTGGACAATAATAGAACAAAAACATGCTCGTGGGAAATCCAGATAGCATGTGAAGACCCCTGTCCTGAAATAACTGTCCCCGATACAGAAATCTCCTTATGGAAGTCAGCACCACTGATTCCGTAACTGAGTGGGCGCTAGACCACAGCCACCAGCCTTTCTGAAAGGACACCACACCTGAGGATAACTGACCCCAGAGCCACTAATGGTGCCAGAGCATCTGGAGTCACCAGGTCTAAAGACCAGAAAAAGCCAGAAAGACGGCTGGCTCCGGTAAAGTCGCAGAGCACTTCCGGGACACTGGCTCGCTTCTCAGCACCGGGGTCAGGTGGGTCACAACCCTGTCACTCCAGCTTGACATTCTAGACTCTTCTAGACTGTGTCCTGTGCACCAACCCCACACAAGACTAAAAATAAAACATCCTTTAGAAAATTGTCAGTGTAATCCCCCATACTCTAAACACAAATCAACACCAACCTACAGTCAGACAGCTATAAA
This sequence comes from Micromys minutus, assembly GCF_963924665.1. Classification (NCBI taxonomy): domain Eukaryota; kingdom Metazoa; phylum Chordata; class Mammalia; order Rodentia; family Muridae; genus Micromys; species Micromys minutus. The sequence continues at coordinate 93,042,409 of NC_137972.1, read as the reverse complement.
CCAACCTCCCACTCTTGCCCTTTATCATTTTGATATAGATAATGTATATTCCAGAGGTAAATATGTTCTTAAGAACGTTCAACCACAATGAAGAATGCACCAATGCTACTTCAGACTCCCAGCCCCGCGCTGAGCCACAAAGCCCACCTTTTTTCACTTGGTAAAGCATAGTTAGGGTGTCCTCGGTGGTTAGCGCTGTGACGTGTAGGTTATTAACAGTTGGTATCTGACTGGCCAAAGCAGTGAGTTCATGAAAATGGGTGGCAAACATGCAAAAGGCGCCGATCTTCGTCGCGATGTAATCTGATATAGCCCAGGCTAACCCAAAGCCATCATAGGTAGAGGTTCCTCTCCCCAGCTCATCGATGATGATTAAGGAATCTTTGGTTGCTGACCTGAAATGCATAATTAATGACAGAAAATGTGGTCGAGGGATCATCATGGCAGTGGGGACAGAAAGACTAAAAGAGCCAGAGGTAGTGGATATCTGTAGCACAATGTTGTTTGTTAAACACAAAACAACAGAACACACAAAGTCACATTAATGAGTTTGGCAGCCTTTCATGTGTGAGTTATGCCCCCTCCCCACACCACAGACAGGGCCTGCCTTTGTGGTTCTAGCCATGCTAGAGTTCATTACACACAGCAGCCTGGCCTCGAACTCACAATATCCACCTGTCAGTCTCCCAGGTGCTGAGATTAGCAGCAAGCAACCATTACACCCGGCTTCTAATCAGCCTCTTAAGGTAATATAACGCACATACAGTTCAGAGGCAAGCAAACAATGCCTGTCACACATTACAGACAAATCTCATACACATCTCCACTTTCAGGGGACGAGTCACATACCTGAGGATAGAAGCAGTCTCCAGCATTTCAGCCATGAATGTGGAGACGCCTTTCAGTTGACTGTCACCAGCCCCTACTCGAGCCAAGATGCAATCCACAATGGACACTTCTGCCGACTCACACGGCACAAAACACCCAATCTGGGCCATGAGTACAATCACCCCAGTCTGACGAATGTATGTTGATTTACCTCCCATATTGGGGCCTACAATAAATACGAAAGGTCACTGATTTCTTTTACTTCTAACAAACTACTAGTAGCCCAAAACTGAACTGACAATTACTTAAGTCATAAAGATATGCAAATCAGGACCTACCCACAAGCCATCAAAAACCACTCATAAACAGTCACTGTCCACACAGCCCCAAGTGCAATTTTCTTACCATTTTGTCGGACAAACCGACAGAGCCCTCTAACAGGAGAGGAGAACATAAACATGGCTAAGCCGGAGCTTCACCTGGGCTACCGTGTACCACCCTCCCCGGCTCACAGGCACCTACAGGCTAATATGATAGCGAGCAGACCCCACGGGCCACTCAGCGATAGGATTTATTGATAAATGGGCTACTTATAAGTAACCAGTCTGGGCAAACTCCTCAAATCCTTCAACTCCACGCTACACGACCCTCCTTTTGGCAAATGTACAATAATTTGTCTGGGTTGGGTTAAATAACTTAAATACCCACTTAGGGAAATGGGATGCACCGTAATTCCCACAATATAATTCCCTACTGTTTTCTAGTCTCTGGTTCTAGTTACTGTCTCGGGACAGCTCGGCCACCTTTGAAACAAGTATGAACACATCCTGTCTTAAAGAGGGCTGGCCCAGGCTGAAGCTCTCCAGAAGACAATTCCTACCCATTCTTCCAAGGACTGGCTCTGGTGAGTCAGTACGTGAGTCTTAGATCATCAATACAATATTCTCTCCTAAACTTTAGCCACCCCAAAAAAGTCTTCCTTCTAATCAGGATCTGAATGTATGACCAACCAGAGCAATATATTCTTTAATGCCAGAGATTTTCTTCATCAATTTAAAACATCCCCATTCCATCATCAATAGGAAGAGGAAAAAAAAAACTTTTTTTTTTTTTTTTTACCAGTAATGATATGGAACATCTGTTTATCTTTTTCAAAGTGCACATCATTTGGAATAAATGCAACTTCATCTTGTACTTCGACACAAGCATGTCTGGAGGCTTTCAATACAATTTTTCCTTTTCCTTTCTCCAAGATGACTGGTCGTACGTAAGGAACGGGCGCTGCGTTTGACACGTGAGCAAAGCTGACGACGGCATCTAAGTGAGCTAGCACGTCATTGAGAGTCTGCATTGGCTCTACATAGCCTGTAAAAACACAACGCAATAGAAGGTACACCTTAACAAGTCTGCTATAACAGAATCTGAAAAGCCCTGAAATTCAACATGGTGTTAAATGTTTTCCTATATCCTTCCAAGCTTCAGAAACAAGAACAAGGTCTTTCCTTACAAAATCCCAACTAACTGGCACGAAGTACCTTCCCCTAAGAGGTGGAAAATTTAGGAAAGCATCACAGCACTGCTGTGATCTCAAGAGAGCTGTGGCGAGGCACGCTCACCTTCAATCCCAGCACTCGGGAGGCAGAGGCAGGGCATCTCCGAGTTCAAGGCCAGCCTGGTCTACGGAGTGGGTTCCAAGACAGCTAAGGACATACAGAAAACCTAGGGTTTCAGCCCCAGCTGATCCTTGGCGCCCACTCGGCACACGTTCGAGACTCCCCTGTGCCACACAAACCCACCTGACTCTAAGCCTGGACAAAACACTGACGGCAACCAGGGTCATCTCTCAGAACATAGTCTCCGTGCTGGTGGGGTGCAGCGCTGCCCGCATGCCTCCTAATTTCTGGATGCCCCAGAGTTAAACTCTACGATTACATAAAACTTTGTGTTTAAATAGCTGGAATTCTGAGTTTACAATTTTGTCTTTTTAGATAGGGTCCCGCTATGCAGGCCGGATTGGCTGTGAGAACTCAGGGAGGCCTCCTGCCGCCTCCCGCTCCATGAAGTGAAGGGTGTGTGCACCACGCCCCTACGATCATTGCTCATTCTCTCGCTCCACCTCAAAGCAATGTTTTATTGACCATAATTAACTTTTAAATGGCCACACAAACTAATCTGGACGTACTATAAAACTATGCTTTGCCTTTTAACCTACCAGAGATCCAGCTGTCTGCCTCTGCAGCGCTGGGCTCAGAGGCACTGCAATGGCTGCAGTTAGACACACGCTCTTTACAGCTGTGCCATGCTCCCGCTTCGTGGTTAAAAAGACTGGCTGTCCCTGCGGAAGACCTGAGTTCAGTTCCCGGCAGCTACACTGGGTAGCTCACAACTGCCTGTATCTCCAATGCCCTCTTCTGACCTCTACAGGCACCTGCATGTATGCGGCACACATGACTGTAGTCTCAACACTTAGGAGTTGGAGGCAGGAGAGTTATGAACTCAAAGCTAGCCTGCAATGTTTAAGACTGTCTCAAACAAAACTGAAAAGAGACAAAATTTTTACAATCAAAAAAATTAGGATTTGTTTATTGTGTGGCATGCACGGTCGCTACACACACACACACACACACACACACACACACACACACACACAGAGAGAGATCAGCTCAACTTGTAGGGGCAGTCAGTCTTTCCTTCCCCCATGTGGGGCCTGGTGATCAAACCGCAGGTCACACAGTCTAAAGCAACCACTTTTACCCACTGAGCCATTTCATAAGCACCATAATGTTTTTAAAGCATACTTTTTCTTTCAACTTCAAGACAAACCTGGGTCAAAATCTGAGCCCATGGAATGGGACAGAAGGAGAAAAAAAGGAAAATCTAATTCTAAAGGAAGTTAGCTTAAAAATCAGGTTGATTTCAAATATAAAGCTCTTGATTCAAAGGTTAAAACCCTGAGCCTTAACTAGCCCAGTGATGAACAGTTTTTGTTTTGGTTTTCTGAGGAAGATCTGCTACTGAAATAAACAGTATTTTATTAACAGGGCTCTTTAAAATGCAAATTGGATTCAAGAACACAAATCAACTGAATTCAGATACCTGGCATTCCCCAAGCAAAAACACATCTTCACAAATCATCCTATTCAACTCCGAATCAATACATACAGCGTATTAAATAAAACCTTAACATGTTTCTTCCGATTTAACAGAACTAAACAGGCATATATATAGCTTTTTAAAAGATTCATCACACCTAAGTAATTTGGCTCACAACCCTCAGAGAAAGACCATCTTCCTGCTTTATCCTAGAATGTGATGGTGGTGTCCCAAGCAACACCCCATTCTCAGCCACACCTCTGGCCTGTCAGTCAGTGGCTGGGCGTTGACTTGGTTGTTTTGCCTGTGGGCGGAGCCTGTCCTTTTGATGCTTCTGGGGCGGAACATTCAGAGCCCATGCATGGGAAAGAATGCCCCACCGTCCACATTTACCCAGTGCTGTCCCGCTTTCCGTCTGGGGTATACTCACTCAAGTAACACCTACAGCCCAGTCACACTGCCCTGCAAATACCAACAGCACCTCGAATGCTGTGCCCAGAATAACTGAAAATATATCAAACAGCGTACAGAATTACTATCAGCTTGTCTGGTGTAATGTGCATCTGCTTTAAGGTGATATTTCCTTCCATACCCTACACTGGGAACCCAGAGAACGGTTTAAAACAAACACCGTATATCACACCTTCAATAGCAGTACTTGAGAAGAGCAAGGAAACACTTTAAGTAAGGAATTAGAAACTAGCTACAGCACAGAAAGATTCTACCTTAAAAAAAAAAAAAAGATAAAAAACTTCTATTTTTTTTATCAGAGATGCCTGGCGCCCGGCTGACTCCCTTCAACCCCAGGACCCACGTGGGCTGGAAAAAGACAACCAACTCCTGTGAGCTGTTCTCTGGTATCCACAAGAATGCATGCACTCACACAGGAATAAATAAACGCATTAATACAAAAATTAAAATGGAAAACAATCTTCACACATCCTGATGCTTCACCATTAGAAAAAAACAGGACACAGTTAAACATTTTTTGCACTATCAAGTTTACCTGAGGAAATATTGACAATTTCTTTAACAATGGCGTCCTGGGCCTCCTCATACTCGCCTTTGTTCTTGGTATATTCTTCATTTAAAGAGGACAGTTCACTGAAAATCAAAACATTAAAAGTATCAAAATGCCTGCCAGAAGTAATAATATGCATTATATAAAATATATTCAAATTTGTCTTATGAAGCATCTGAACAATGAAATTTACAGGTTAAAATAAAAAGTGCTTTAAGAGAATTGAAAACAGACTTAGCAAAAAATGCTGACATCAAAGAAAAGGAGCGGCCCTGGCTGGTGAGACGCACAGCAAGTTCAATCTCAAGGGCACACGACAGGAGAGACAGCCATTCTCTGGCCTCCGCATGCACAGTGTATTGTCCCCCCCATACACAAAATAAATATAGACCCTTTAAAGAGAAAAGCCCAGTGGGGACTCAGGGAAGTAGACAAACTAGCTGACGATCTTGAACCTGGCCCCGGGCACAAAAAGATTCCTATGGGAAAGAATTAAGGAAGTGACATGAAGGGGTCATAAACTGACTCCTGCGGCAGGCTGGTGTCAGATCACACAGCCCTAAGCCTAAGACTTGATTCTGATCATGGATACACACTGAACCTTTTAAGAAGAAAAATGAGGGTTTGAAGAGACAGCTCAGCAGTTAAGAGCACTGCCTGCTCTTCCAGAGGCCCTGAGTTCAAATCCCAGCAACCACTGATGACTCACAACCATTACAGTGTGATCTGATGCCCTCTTCTGCCCTGCAGGTCTGCATGCAGACAGAGCTCTCATACACATAAAATGCATTATTAAGCAGAAAAATGCTATGATCAATGTCAGATACATAAGCAAGCACTCCATCTTTTCCACAACTTGAAAAGAAATAGATTTTTCACAACTTTTAGCATCATGCGGCCTGTCATTCCGATATCTTCTAATTACCCCATAGGTTCTTCTCTTCATGTAACCTAAGAGGTGTTTTATTGAAACAGGAGTGATACAATGTAGAACAAACAGCACAAGTCATATGAAGAGCTAGATTTCAGTCTATCACAGCGGTACTAGCATGTAAGCAGGAACTGAGATTTATCGGATCTACGAAGGGCAAAAACTAATACACTGTCCTACTTCTTTCTGAAGATTGTAAGGAGAACCAGCGCACTGCTCCCATAACTGGGGTGTCTAACCCACCTAGGATAGCATCCGCATACAGCACTGCAGTGAGTTAGCACCGGGCTGGAGAGGTGGCTCGGTGCTAAGAGCTGCTCTGGAGGACTCCACAACTGTCCCTTAACTTCAGTTCTAGCAGGACTGACACGCTCTTGTGGCTGTCAATGGCAACAGGCATGCACAAAGCACACATACATACACGAAGACAAAACACCCATACACTCAAAACAAGCAAACACACAAGAGTGGATCCCATGTTTTCTGTACTGGGAATACTAAAGAGGCAAGGCAGGCCACAGGTTCTAGAACAGTACAGGAGGAAGGTAATGCTCTTCCCTTGCGACTTTTAGACATAACCTTTCTACCTATGAATAAGTTCTGCCAAAAACTTCCTGATATCAGTTAACCCCTGATCCAAAAATAAGTTTTCTCAGTAACAAGCATAAAATGGCTGTAATATCGCAAACGGCCTCGGTAAGGCTGTAAGACACCTCTTTAAACTAATTTAGTTATACAGTTAACTGAAATAGCTGGGTTTTTTTTCTTCCTACTTGATAAAATAAAAAAATATTCTCCTAGAAAAATAGAAAGGAGAGATGGCTCAGAGTTTAAGAACGCTAGCTGCTCTTCCAGGTCCAGGGTTCAAGTCCCAGCACCTACGTCAGGCAGCTCATGGCCACCTCTAACTCCAGTTCCAGGGGATCCACAGTCTCTGGCCTCTCCAAACATCTGCACACTTATATACATACTCTTTTGCAACACTTGAGAATAGTTTAAAATAATAATAGAAATGAACCTTTAAAAAATAAACAGACAAAAAATAATTACAGCAGAGCACATGGAAAGGAGCTCTAACGGTGAGAAACAGATGTTTCACATTATTTACAGATGACACAGCTGGGAAACAGTCCCTCTGTGTCTGTCGCCTGTGGCCCTCGACATCTCCCTGGACATGGAGTTTAGGGGTGAACCGGGCCCCCCTGAGCAGCTCTTAGCACTGAGCCACCTCTCCAACCTCTTTGAAGCTGGGACCACAGAGACAAGTACTCATCCCGGCTAACAGTGCCGAAATGTCTACCAGCTCCTCGGAAGAAAGTAAAATGTGACTATTAGTTGATGCTTTTTAAACAGTGAACAATAAAGTAAAAACTCTTTGTCAAAGATATTACTTTCAGCAGAGAAGCCACGGAAACCCAAAAGCTTGAGAGTATGACAGGCTCTCAGACCTGTTGGTAAACTTAACGCCATTCTTCTGGATATCAACTGTGCTGAAGTTCTTGTTGTTACGAAGGACTTTCTCTTCCTTGCAGGTTACACGAAAATAATATCCAAACTGTGCACTGGAATCCAATTTAATCTGCTTGCCAGCGTCCAACCCTTTATGATTAAAAAAGAAAAACCTTAGGCAATAAATACATGCAGCCACTTTTTATACTAATTATGAGACAACACACTAGAAATTATGATTAGCTCCTTGGAAAAGGTTCAAATCCCATTACATTTGGAAACTATGTATAATACACCTGTGGAATCCTTACCCTCTCTAAAAATGCTGGTTTCTGATATGGAAGAAGCTGCTTTTTATAGGCATAACCCCATCCAAGATGGCCGAGCACCGGAGGTGGGGAGCACTGGTGATGGGGAGCACTGGTGATGGGAAGCACCAGAGGTGGGGAGCACATGCTGTTTCAGATGTTGGAGGTCTATGTAATGGCTATATAAAGGCTCATGCTTATGGAGTTTTGCATAAGATTTCTTGATTTATTCTTTCTCACTTTATTTGTGTGTGTAGAGTTCAGAGGATAAATTATGGGAGTCAGGTCTCTTCCCACATTCGTAGTTAGGCTGTGTTGTGTGCTTTATCTGCTAAGTCGCCACCCAAGGCCAAGCTTCTTTTTTTAAACCAAAGAATGTTTGAAACCTAGGTATATAATTAAAAGTGAACAAATGCATTTTCTAAACAAACATCTGACAAGGAGCCACTAGAAAAACTAGGATGTATTCTTCTTAAGCACAGAAAATTTCACAGAGCAAATAATGATTTGCTTGCTGAACTTTACACACCCAAGCTCTGTAAAATTTTCTATCATGGTCTGACTCTAATTTTACTCAAAGTAATTAGACCACACTTAAAAAAAAAATGCTAGGTACAAATTTGTTGGCTGAAAAACAGCAACCGAACTTATTAGCAAAAACTACAGACGGACCACATTTGCAGAGAAAGGACAGCAGAGCCGTGCATAAATAAAAACAAGATTTTAGTAACAGAATCACAAAATGTTCACAGGGAGCCCAACAGTTGCATCTGCCATCATGAGTGGTCTGAGCAAAGCATTGCCCTCTGGGGTGTGAAAAGAACTCCGGACGCACGGACAGCCTTACCGAGACCCCTGGCTGCACTTATTAAGGTGGACTGCATCTTCTTCTCCAGGCCATCCATGACTTCTCTTAGCTCGCTCAGGTTAGGATCAAAGGAAGGTTTCACAAGGAACTCATGGTTTTCTACCTATAAAAAGGACAACAAATGGGTAGAAAGACCTTACGAAACACGGTGTTTCTTCCACCAGAGTAGATCTGGCTAATGCTGGCGGGAATGGCCATCCCTAACCAACACTAGGAAGAATCAGCCTGTTAACAAATTTCCATAGGAGCATGCGAGTTCTAGATGCACAGGAATTCCCAGAGGAAGCAGATCCAAAAACCATGAAGCAACGGTCTCCAGTGATGCCCTTCCTTACATTTTCCTTAAGTATTACTACAGAATGTTCAATATTCAAAGCCTTCACTACACTGTGCTTTTCCCAAACCAAACATCTACCTTAAGAACCTCAATGGCTCCAATTCAGCCAAGCACTCCACTCCCAATGCTTCTCCAGAAAACGACTCTTAAAACTCTGTATCTAGCACAGGCAAGGTGGCTCGTGGGTAAAAGAACTTACAACTGCCAAGCCTGGCGACCTGAGCTTCACCCCTGCAGCCCACGTGGTACAGGGTGAAAAATCACTCACTGGAGTTGTCCTATCTCCACAGCTGTGCCATGCATAGTAGGTACAGTTGCAACACCCTCCTACAAATAAACACACATGTACACTCGCGCACACACACACACACACTCAAAACCTGTGTGACTGCCAGGTGTGGTGTGTAATCCTGAAACTCAGAAGGCAGAGGCACAAGAATCCGTGAATTCAAAGACAGACTGATCTACATAGTGAGCTCAGACAAACAGTACATAGAGACACAATAACTCAACATGAATGAATGAATGAATGAATGAATAAATGAATGAATGAATGAACGAACGACCTGAAACTTTTTCTTCAAAACTGAAGTTCAGCTGAGGCACTAGGTGGATAGCTCATAGGAGCACTTTCAGTAACCACAGAAAAGGCCAGGCAAGGCTTTGAGCTCCTATAACCCCAGACCTAGACAAGTGACAGACCCCTAGAGCCACACCTGCAATGTCACCGCTCAGGAGGCAGAGGCAGGAAGAACAGGAGTTCCGGGTCATCCAGGACTATGTGCATGAGACCTGCCTCAACAGCTAAAGCTCATCAACACTTCCTGACTGTTTGTTTTTGAGACAGGATTTTTCAGCCCTAGCTGTCCTGGAACTCACTTTTTCTTCCAGGCTGGCCTCGAACTCAGAGACCTGCCTGCCTCTGCCTCTCAAGCGCTAGAATTAAAGGGGTGCACACCAAACACCCAGCTCAAGATTTCATGATTTAATGACATTTGGGGGGGGTGAATGCTGGGATCAAACCCAGCCTCGGCCCTCTTGAGCACTGTCTGTTAACTGCTTTGGAGACAGGGTCTCACACTGGGTAGGTCTGGCTGCAGGCAGGGATGGAACCTGAAGATCTGAAGTAAAGGTGGGCGGCGCCATGCCTGCCTTCATTATTCACCTTCTAAATTATTAACCAGCAAGGACCTGTAATGAAAAGTGAATCTCATTTTTAAAAGCAAAGAGATACATGGAATTTTCAAGTCTTTATTATGTAGACCTTTAAAAAGACAATTTATTTGAGCATTATGTAGAACTAGTTCCAAGTTAAGGAGCAAACCATGGAAACGGAGACTTAAATGTTCACGGCTCTTCAAGCCTAGTGACTGCTCTTTTTTTAAAAAGCAAATGACTAAAATTTAAACAAATAAAGTTACAAAGAACATTTTAAAGTCTATCTGTACTAGGCATTAAAAGTTATTAAATAGACAATTATACATAAAAGCTTAATATGAGAGTGAGTCAATTTTCTAAAACAAGATGACAAAAACATATTCACTAAATAAGGCAGAGACAAATTGCCCCTAATTATTATCCACTTAATCAGAGCACATATTCACATTTCTAAAGTGAACTACACAAGGAGGAAAAAAAATCGAATTACAGAAAACTAGTGGAAAATGAATAAAATATTTAAAATAAAACATGTTCCAGCTACATAAAATATTAAAAGCTAAAATTCTAAACAGATCTTTTTAAAGATGAAAGGTATACCACAGCTTTACCAAAAACATAAGAACATAAAAGCTCTTAGTCAGGGCACTTCTTTGCACATCAGGAAAGTATTAAGGTCATTAAATGAGCAGGCATAAACACCTAAAATGGGCAATAAAGTAACAGAGAGGAAAATGCTGTCATGAAGGGTATGAATATTTAAACAGCCTTGGGCTGCTCTACAGCTTTCCCCGAAGGCAGCCACCCCACCAGCTTTTCTCCTGCGCCCTGCCCACCTAAGGAAAAGAAACTGCAGACACCCTAGGCTTCCTGAAACCAGTCACTCAGCAGGCCTACTGAGAGTGAAGCTGGTAGATGTTTATAACCGCAGTGGCCAGGCACACTGCACACACCTTTAATCCCGCGTCAAAAGACAGAAGCAGGCAGATCTCTGGGCTAAGGCCAGTCTGGTCTATAGAGAGTTCCAAGACAGCCAGAGCTATACAGACAAACCCTGTCTTGAAACACAAAACAAAAGGGGGCAGGGCAACATGCAGTGAGACTTGGATATGTTTACTCTGCCACAGCCATTCTACTAGAAAGTTACTGAAATGATGAAATAGAAGCAAAGTGTACACAGAGCTAGATACTGCCTCTGTACAGTGCACACAAGGCTAGATACAGTCTCCGTACAGTGCACACAGAGCTAGATACAGCCTCCGTACAGTGCACACAGAGCTAGATACAGCCTGCATACAGTGCACACAGAGCTAGATATAGCCTGCATACGGTGCACACAAGGCCTCCGTACAGTGCACACAAGGCTAGATACAGCCTGCATATAGTGCACACAGAGCTAGATACAGCCTGCATACGGTGCACACAAGGCCTCCGTACAGTGCACACAAAGCTAGATACAACCTCTGTATGGTGCACAGAGCTAGATACAGCCTGCACACAGTTATCTTCACAGCACAGCTTGAAGACAGAATTTGCATAACTCATCAACAGAACAGAGTATGAATAGTCACTTAAACATATAATGAAGATTATCGAGAAATAAGGATCAAGACGTTTAACAATCACGGGGGAGAAGAAAACCCGATGCTGTCAAGGAAGACTGGAAGTGTGCTACGTAACTTGCTTCTTCCAGTGGAGAGGCAAAGCCTCAAATCTGCAGGGGTATACTCATCTCCAGATGAGAAAGGGCACTTCTGAGAGCTGCTGAGTCTGTGGAGATGGAGCTAGGCAGGGAACTCTGCAGGACCCAAGCTCAGCTCCTACACTCACGGCACCCACATGGAGGCATCACACGGGGCTCAGAGCCACCTAGAGCCATAGTTCTAGAGAATGCCACGTCTCTTCTGCCTTCCCTGGCCCCTGCACTTGCACATATACATATAAATAAGTTAAGTATGTAGCAAACACATGTTTAAATCAAAAATAGAAAAAGAAGTGCAGGGGACTAAGCAAAACAAGGGGATGGCCTGGCCTTTAACGAAACTGAAAGTAGCGCTGATAAAGGATGCGCAGCCCGTGGCATCCGCCAGCAGCCTGCCACTCGCCCCACACAGGGCATCAAACAGTACCACCTACCTCTGCACTAGAACAAGCCACTGTCATCAAAGGTGACAGACAGACAGACAGACAGACAGACAGACAGATGAGCAAGGCGCTCACGGTGGGATGGAGACTAAGGTTGGGCCTTAGCCAAGTCACTAAGGGGCTCATCAATACACCAGAGATGGTCTAAAATCAAACGACCAATCCTGAAAGAGTAGAAAACCTTTGTAGAGGATGCACATCAAAAGATCACTGAGACTTTCAAGTTTTATGTCTGCGTATTTTATGTACGTGTGTGACTGGCCTGCTAGTGTCTGTGTGCCATATGTGTTTGGTGATCCTGGAGGCCAGGAGACTACATGGATGCCCTGGGACTGTGGGTACAAATAGTCATGAGCTGTCATGCCTTGTGCTGGAAACCAAAGCCGGGTCCTTCACAAGAACATGTACATGAACTGAGTCAACTCCCTAGCCCAGGGTATTTTTTTGACAAGTACATTAAGAAAGCTCCACTACCCCAGAAGTATTAGATAAAATATTATAAGCATGTTTTTCCAACAGTTAGAGAAAATTCCATCTAATGCACGCCTGTAGATTGTCCTGAACCTGTTCGAATTTTAATGTTAATTCCACTTCCCCAAGAAGGTCCGGCTAGTCAGTGACTCCAACTGAACCTTCCCATTTTAATTAGTAAAATAAAGGAAAGCCAGTAACTGGGTGGGACTAGGGAAATAGAGAGGTCTGAAGAAGGTCAGAGGACAGAGGTTAGAGGTCGAGGCAACATGGAGCTTCCCAAGGACCACCTGGAACCCAGGTGGGATTGATTGGTGTTAAAAAGCTATGAACATTAAGGATCTTACAGGTCTAATATCTCATATAGAAGGGCAGTTTGTATCTTTGTTTATTCGATGCAATCTTGTGTAGAGGGTTTGTGGACTGAGAGTTGAACATATAAACCTGAATGAAAAGCTATCAGCTGTAGAGTTGTTTGTGTTGGATTTTGGGGCATAGAAACATCCCGGGACAGAGGCAGAGAACAGGTGGTAGAAAACCGCCAGGGAAGGGAGTTTCGAGGATGAGTTGGACCATGTTGGCGGCTCGGACTGGGCTCCAGAGGTGCATGGGGCTCTGAACTAAAACCCGGCCTGAGGAGTGAGACCTCAGGGCCGGTAAAGAGATAAACCCTTTCTATTTTTTAATGTGTACTGCAACAGACACCCAGTGAAGACTCTCTAACATAAAACCAGGGAGATAATTTCAAAGTCTACTTCATGCCACATATGGTTCCACAAGCCTTTAATCCCAGCATTCTGGAGGCAAAGGCAGAAAAATCTCTGTGCAAGAGACCAAACATGTTTATACATAGCCAGTTCCAGGCTGGTCATGGTGAGACCTATTTGGTTGTTGCTTTTGAAAAATAAATCTTGACTAGCTTTATATCAGTTTGACACAAGCTAGAGTCTCTAAAAGGAGAAAACGTTAATTGAAAAAAATGCCCCCTATAAAAGGCAGCTTTAAAAGGCATTTTATTAATTGCTGATTGGTAAGGGAAGGCCCAGTCCATTGTGGGTGGTGCCATTCCTAGGCTGGTGGTCCGGGGTTCTGTAAAAAAGCAGGTTGAACAAGCCATGATTAGCAAGGCCCTCCATGACCTCTGAATCAGCTCCTGCCTCCAGGTTCCTACCCTGTTTGAGTTTCTGTTCTGACTTCCTTCAATAATATGAAAGTGAGCCAAGTAAACCCATCCCTCACCAAGTTGTTTTGGTCACGGTGCTTTTCACAGCAATGGTGACTCTTACTGAGAGTCAGCAGTAAGACCTTGCATCCATCAGCCCCTGGAGGAGGAGCAAAGGCAAACACCCTCTCCCCTAACCATGGAGTTTTGGTAGCATGTGTCTCCATTTATGGCTAAGCACTGGCTTTTTATTGCCCTTGTTTCTACTGTGACCGAAGGGATCTTTTTCTGCTGGTTGGTTGGTAAGCAAAGCAACCTTTCCTTGCTTCCCTCCGAACCAGGAATGGGGTTCTAAATCAATCCAGGCCAGAGAATGTGAACAAAAGAGGGTCAATCACCTTCTGAAGATGAAAACATGTGTCCCTACCACAGGAGCTGCTCACCTGTCCTACTAGCCTGGTACTGACACCCAGACTAAAAACTAAATTCTAATCTCAGTAAAAACAACCAACAGAACACTTCTCTTATTTAAGCCACCAGCATTCGCTTGAGTATGCATCTTGTTTTCAGTTCATTCATCCCAATAGATCTGGAAAGCCCCAGGCTAAGAGGAATCCTGAAAGCTTTCTCTGCAGCTGGGAATGGTGCACAGGCCTTTAATCCCAGCACTAAGTAGGCCAGTGACTCCAGCCTGTAACTCTGGGCAGGTTTCAACAGGTAATGGTAGCTGTCACCAGAGAAGAGGAACCTGTCCCTGGGACTGAGAGATGGCTCAGTAGGTAAGAGGGCTTATGACTCTTGCAGAAGACCCCTGACATCAGGTAACTCACAACCACCTCTAACTCCAGTTCAATTTGGCATATTCTCTCTCATCCTCTCTCAATAAATACAAAGAGTGAAATAAACCTTTGTGTATACAGAAATAACAACTGGAACCGAAGCATCCTAATATCAACAAGACAGACTACAATTTTATGGCAACCAAGAGAAAAATCTGTAAGCTTGGAACCAAACACCTAAAGTGTTCTCAAACAGCAAGAGTTTCTCAAGCAAATTAAAAACCCAACTAGAGCAGTCTAATAAACCAATTTCAAATTTAAACTCAACAATTACGGTGTAGAAATGGAAATAAACACAAAGGTTTAAAAGCACAGAGCTAAGCGTATTAGCCAATAATGAAGCAATGAAATTTGGTATCAGGTGTCCTAAGGGTCTAGTAATTTCTTCAGTGTGAAGACGGGCAGGTTTTTCAATTTGATGAGAGAAAAGGCCAGGTATGCCGGTCCACTTGTACTCCCTGCATCTGAGAGGCAAAGGAAGGAAGATCTACAAGTCCTAAAATCCAGGAAGGCAACCCGTCCCTCCTGGTTCTGCAGGCCCCGATCAAGAGCATTAACTGCAGAGGCTCAGCACACAGCAGTAACCCTACACAGAGGGCTAAAGTGGGAGTCCCAGTCAGCCGGAGCTGCAGTCAGCCGGAGCTGCAGTCAGCCGGAGCTGCATGGCGAGACTGTCCCAGGAAGACCATGGCAAGGAAGAAGAATCACAGAACAATTTGATGGAAGTTCAGAAATTAGAGAAACCACAGAAAATCAATAGGCTAAAATTGCTACTGAAGGTGCATGGGGAAGCAGCTACTGTGGTAAAATGCTTACATGGTGTATTTATACAAGATCCTGGGTGCAACGTCCAGCACTGTCAAACAAAAGCTAACTTCATGTTAACTTCAGAAATAAAATCTAGACATCAGCTTTCTAACTTAAACCCTAAAGACTCAAAAGCTGGGGAATTCTTTATCGTGTAAAAAATTAAGCATCACCTTTTCCATTAGACAAAATTAAATCCAAGGCAAAAAGTTAGCACTAAAGACGGCATACCTAAAAATTGGCGAGAACTTGTAAGAAACCCACGTGACTTTCCCCCAACTCGGCTGGTGAGTCAGACTGAGTGAATCACCCCTTTCTAAAGCTGTGGGCGCACTCAGCCGGAGAGACACTAGAGGAAACTACAACACATGGTGAACCTCCACACACACTGTCCACCACCTGACCGAACACGAGTAAACGTCAAACAAAAATGGGGACTGGAAAATGGCTCAGTGGTTAAGAGTGCTTGCTGCTCTTCAGGACCTGTCTCCCAGTAACCCTATCAGGTGGCTCACGACTGCCTGTCATCTAGCTCCAAAACTCCAGCTTGTCTGGCTTCACAAACACATGTACATAAAAAATAACAACAGTCATGTCTGAAATTAGTGAAAAAGGATAACCCAGGAGAACCCCCAGAGAGGGAAAAGCATGGTGAAGCGCGGACACGATGATTCTACCCAACAGCATTCCTTCAGCAAGTACAGCTCCAGGTCAGTACATGGCTCAGCAAGTGAAGGTGCTTCCTGCCAAGTCTGAGTCCAAGTAACAGGACCCACAAAAAACAGACTCCTCAAATTGTCCTCCGGTGTACGTACACACACACACACACACACACTAAAGACTGTAACGTAAAAAATAACAAACAAGATTTGCCCATTGGTGCAACAGCAGTGTCCTAGTTAGGGTTACTACTGCTGAGCTGAAACACCATGGGAAGAAAGGATTTATGTGGATTACACTTCCACACTGTAGTCCATCACTGACAGAAGTCAGGACAAGAACTGAACAGGGCAGGCCTCTAGAGGCAGGAGCTGAGGGAGAGGCCATGGAGGAGGGCCGCTTACTGCCTTGCTCAGCCTGCCTTCTTATAGAGCCTGGGACCCACCTCAGGGATGGCACCACCCATGATGGGATGGGCTTCTTCCCCACAGATCACTAAGAGAAAATGTTCTACAGGCTGATCTTATGGAAGCATTTTCTTAATCAAGGTTCCCTCCTCTCAGACACTTGTGTCAAGCTGACATGAAAATGACTGCCAAGGTCAGCAGAAAGTTTTATGGGGATAACCAACTGCTTTCTGATTGGATTTGAGACTTAACCCACAAGAGAGAATTTCTGCCAGGTACTATAAACCTGGTCAGAAGACCTCAACTAGGGAGATCACTGGCCCTAGGTGGGGGAAAACTACTCCTGTTGTTTTCCAAAATGGACATAAATAGGATGTGTGTGTGTGTGTGTGTGTGTGTGTGTGTGTGTGTGTGTGTGTGTGTGTGTGTACAGAGGGTAATTTGGGTGACACCATGGAGAATGGGTGGTTAGAGTAGAAAGGCCAGTGGATGAGTGGTAGGAATGTGTTCTGGACACGACTGGCACACATGCAGACAAAATACCAATGCACATGGAATAAAAATGAATTAAAAAAAAACAACAACATGACAATGAGTGAAGACCAAGGCTGTCTTAGATTTCCATTGCTATGAACAGACGCCATGACCAAAGCAACTCTTATAATGGCAAACATTTAACTGGGGCTGGCTTACAGTTTCAGAGGTTCAGTCCATTGTCATCAAGGCAGGAAGTATGGCAGCCTGCAGGCAGACATGATACTAGAGGAGGAGCTGAGAGTTCTACATCTTGATCTGAAGGCAGCTAAAAGAGGACCAGGAGCACTGACTTCTCCCACACTGAGCAGTTTGAGCACCAGGAGCCTTCAGAGCCCACCTGCACAGTGATACACTTCCCCAACACAGCCACACCTCCTAAGAGTGCCACTTCCCATGGGCCAAGCATTCAAACGTTCACGGGGGAAAGTGGAAAGATCTGCATTGGATATGTTCAAAATAAACTGTATACATGTATGAAATTGTCAAAAAAAAATCTTTAAAAATTAATATAATTCACTGAAACACCAAGGAACCTGTTTAGTTTTGTAAAAATCAATGCCTTCTTGAATTTTGGCTTAGGATAGTTTTGATCTACATTTATTTCTAAAATAGGAAAAAGAAGACTTATGGAAAGCAGCCCAGAGACACTTACTTGGGGGGTGGGGTGGGGGAAGGGCACAAGAAGCAAGCCATTGTATAAATGAGATCCTTCATCACATGAACCTCTGAGCACAGCTGGAACACATCGAGGCTTTCAAAGATTAGACATGAACAATTGAAAGTCCCCAGAGAATTTCTGAAAGTGGTTCTAAAAGTGTAATCTGAATGCCTAAATTCATTACAAATATCTTCCATGACGGTGACTTGAACTTGCCTTATAACCTAAGATACAGTCATAGAGGCGTGTCTAGCTCAGCTCCTAGGAGTGTGGTTGTTTAAGACAGGTGCACACTGATACAGTGAGTAAGGAGTAACGGCTACTGGCCACAGCAGTCCTTCCGGGCCCTGCAATGTGTCCCTCCTCCTGGAAGAAGCTAATGTGAGCGTTACAGCTTGGATGTAAAGGATCCTGGCAATAGGGAGTCACAGAATACCACAGTCACACTGCACAACAAACCTCACACAAGAGCTGTTCTGGGAGGAGAACTTGGGACAACGGCTGCAGCAGAGAAGGGCAGAGCACAGGGTTTTAACAAAGGGATTCTTGGGCAGGAATGGCGACATCCTGAGCCCTGCCATTGGTCATTCAGAGGTTTTTCTCCACTGAAGAAATAAGCCAACCGGCAAAGACTGGAAAATGGGCACTTCCAGATCCAGATCTAAAATCAGTCCCGAACACCCCCAGACTGTCTGCTTTGAAATTTATCCAAATTGGGTTTGTCTCAGAACTTGTCTAACACACCTGGTTCTGTGCTCTGTGGCCGGACCTCAGCATATTCTAGATAACCCATCTAAATGGCCAGCCACCAGGAGGTACTCTATAAACTTCAATACTCTCCATGACCTTGAAAATGTCTGCACAGGGCAAGTGCATTGAGCTCCCTTATGTTCAAGTTTTTTGGGAACTGCACTTCTGCAACCAGTGCTTGACAGCCCTTCTTGCTGGCCAGAGCCCCAAACGACCTTTTTTAATCTGAGGACGTGGACCCTGAGTCATCCACCAAGACTGAGCTGCCTGAGTCACTCACTGGCTCCCCCGCCCCTTCCCTTCCCCCTAACCACCTCCCTCCTCCTGTCTCTCCTCCCACTGCTCCCCTTCTAACTTACCACCCCCTTTACCACCCTCCTCCATGCCCCCTCCCCTTCTATGACCCCACAACCCACACCCTGGTCTGCCTCGCCTGGATTCTCCCCGGGGCTTCTTACAGCAGTCTGGCAGACCTCTGCTCTCCTCTGCCCAATCCAAGAGGTGGCAAGAGCTAAGGGGCTTGTTCCAATTCCTGTTCCTTTCTCCCCCAGATTGGAATGTGGTGAGGCTCCTTCTCTACCAACCTTCCCACCTATATTAAAGAGTTCCACTGCCTCTGCCAGGACTATGACCTATGACCTGTATGTGATGCAGGGTTCCATCTCACTCCAGAGCTACCAGAAGTATGCAGACTAGAACCACCTAGTGGACACTACAGTCCCTGTGGGTGACAAGCCAGTGCCAGCCAGAAACCCAACTGAGATTACTAGAGAGTCAAGATGGCCAGAGGGACTTTATGGCCTGCTGCCTCCTTTGGGGAATGAAGTTAGAGTCAAACCAAACCAGACTTTGACAAATTCCATAAAATTATGCAGCAAGCTGACAAAAATCCCAGCCTCCCCAGCAGAAGCTACAGTCCTCACTACCCATTTTATTCCCCAGTCATTGGTGAGAGAATATTTTCTATACTGTACAGATGTATCTATCACCTGTCAATCTAAAAGCCTATGTCCTATGACTTAGGCAGGAAATGGGAAGTGGGACATCTGGGAAGCAAAGAGATAGAGCCAGCCATGGGAAGATTCACCGGGGAAGATGGAACAAGATAGATGCATGGTACCTGAGCACAGCTAACTAGCCATGTGGCAGAATGTAGTTCAAAATAATTGGGTTGTCTAAGCTATGATCTAGTCAGAGAAGAGCCTACCTATATGGCCAAGGTATTTGTAAATTTATTTCTGGGAGCATGGGACCAGTCCTGGATGGACTTCTACAAGTCACATCCACATGGTTGGAAAAAACTAAAAAAGGCAGAGGCTGGTTCTCAAACCCGACTACAGCAGTTAGTGAAAATGGCTGCTAAGTCTGTAAAGCATGAGGAGGCAGCAGAGCTTCCCGAGAAGCTTGGCTACGGCAGAAACTACACCCTGCCAGGGGCCTGTTTCAAATGTGGCAACTGCTGAAACTCTCGGTAGTTCAGTACCCACGAAGCCGCTCCAGCCCGCTGTCGGCCTGGTCACTAGAAGTCAGAATGCCCCTGGTGAGCTTGTCTTCTGTGCCCAGCCACAGAGACTCAGCCCCACTAGCACAGGCACCACAGGCCCTTAAAGCTCCTTGGCCTGCGGAAGACTGACGGCTCCCAGACTCAGCGACCTCCACGGCCCTCACCAAGCTAAGGGCAACACTACGGGCAGCAGCAGATAAGCCCACCTTGCTCCTGATGGACTCGGCTACCCTCTTTGCTTTAATTTCCCACTTGAGTCCTGTACTCCTAAGACCCTGCACTTCTCTGCATTCCCGCAAGGTGATTCTTGTAGAGCTTTTCGGCTCAGGCCTTTCTGCCTTGGTTCCTTCACTCCGCTGCTCTGGAGCCGCCCTGGCCCTATAGCCTTTCCTCATTTTCATCCTCTTTCCCGAGTTGCTTCACAGAGCTCTATGGCAGACTGCCCTGTCCCTACCCTACAGATCCAAGTCAACCCTCAAGTGTGGAATATCTCCATACCTGTGACTGCTACCCACCACCAGCAGGTCCTCACCTCTCCTCTTCTTTCCCTCCAGATCCCGAACCCCACTGCTGCAGTCTCGAGCCATTACCCACCTACTACCTCAGGGATTCCTACTGACTCACCTCGAAACACTCCCCTTCTACCAGTGCAGGAGCGTTCTGATGCCTATCACATGACACGTTAATAAGGCAGTAATTCTCACCCACCCGTGGATACCAACCCTTCCACCCTCCTCTCTAACATTCCTCCTCCATCTTCATACTTGACCATTGTGGACCTAAAGGATCCCTTCTTTACTGTCCCCCTGCATCCTGACTCTTAGTTTCTCTTAGACTTCAAGGAAGCTCACAGGGGCAGTTCTCACTCAGGGCTTCCAGAACAGTCCTTATTTTTCTGGCCAAGCTTTGGCTCAGGACCTCTCCTCGGGACTCTAATCCTACACACTTCTTCATTATGTAGATGACATTTTACTCCGCAGCCCTTCTCTGTTTGCCCCAACCCCCTTAGTTCCCTGGGTTTCTGTGTCTCCCCATCTAAAGCTCAGTGTGCTCTCCACTGTTGTGAACTCAGTCCAACTCAGCCCAGGGTGTGAGACCCTCACTTCTGATGGAATTCAAGCCTTTCAGGTGAAAGGAAAAGGCAAATAATTTTCTGCCAGCCTCAAGGAGCCAAGTAACCCCTCCCCTCCAAGAAAGAATGCTTCAATCTTATCTAGCCACTGTCCTGGAATGTCCAACCTTATCTAGACATCCACCCCTATTCCGGCACAGCTTAGCCCCTGTAGTGTGGGATCAAGAACCCCAACTCAGGTTGGCTCAAATTGGAGATAGCCATACACTTTAAAAGTCAAATGACCCCACCAATGCTTGCATGCCTAATCACCATTGCTATAGCTCGCCCTTTAGAAAATGTATAAAAACTACTAACTCGAAGTTTGGGGTTGCCTCTCCTCTGGATGTAGGCCTCCCCAGTGCACTGGACTAATAAACCTCTTGCTTTTGCATTGATCTCCAATCTCTCGTCTCATTCATGGGAATCTCCATGTAGATAAAACTCAATTTGGGTCTTACACAGGCAGACCAGATTCTTTCATTTTTAGGCCTGGTGGGGTTCTTCAGATACTGGATTCCCAATTTTGCTTAGGTTAAGCTGGAGAGATCCCCACGGGGCCCCCCAGCCAGCCAGTCATAGCCAGCTGTCACTTCTCTTTACTGGAGGATGCCTTCTTAGCAGCCCACCCTGGCCCTCACCTGCCCCTACCCCATCTTTACAGACGAGAAGTGATCACTGGTGCTAGTTCAACCAGTTGGGCCCTCCCATCAGGCCATAGCTTTTATCCAAACAGCTAGATCCCTCCATCTGTGGGTAGCAACCATGCTTGAGAGCCTTAGCAAGGGTGGCAGAACTCACCCAGGAGCCCTCATTTTCCTTTCCCTCCCTGGGCCCTCATGGGTCCAAGCCTTTCATCTCCTGTTTCTAGAAAAAAAACCAAATTACCTTGACCTCTAGTCCTGCTCTAAATCCTGAAACCCAAGTAACCTTCCTCCCTGTCCCATCCCCTTATACTTCCTCTCATTCCCGTCCAAAGGCTATGGAGAGATACTCACCCTGGCCTGGTCTTCTAAACCAACCTCTCACAGAGCCCCAACTCATCCTCTTTGTGGATGGGAGCTCTCAAATAGACAGACTGGTAAAACCCAGTTTATGCTGTGGTCACCTCCACTGAAACAGTTGAAGCAGACTGCCTCCCAGTGAGAACCACTTCACAGTAGGCTGAGTTAACTGCCTTAACCAGGGCACGCCAAATAGCCAAGGGCCAACATCTCCACCAATTCTAAGTATGTCTTATTAAAAGCCTGCACCCACTCTGCCTTTTGGAAGGAAAGGACTTTTTCTCACCACCAAGGGTATACGCCCACTGTGGCCAAACTTTATGTGGCCCACTTAGGGTCAGACTTTTGGAGGCTCTCCAACTCCTGACAAAATTCACTGCCAGGAACACCAGACTTCCACTGACCCGGTGGCTCTTAGTAATGCCAGAGCTTATTCGGTGGCCTGAAGTTAGGCTTCTAGCTCCTCCTGACCCACAGTGCACATTCTCTTCCTGATATCCTCCTTCAAAATCAGCACCAGCTGAGCTGGAGGAAGTAAATTCCTTGTCAACAGGACCACACATTCCTGACATTTCTGACAGCTGTCCCAAGCCCCCTCACCTAGAGTCGACAGCCACCCTACCCAGCCCTAGATAACCATATGTGGGCACTCGCCTAGCATGTGGTAGACAGTCATTTTCCTTCACCTACAAACTGTGAAAACCTTCCTTACCATGTGGGGCGCTGCCTGCACATTCTCCATTACAAGATGGCGCTGACATCCGGCTGGAGTTAGCAGTAAACAAGTCATGTGCGCACGTGCTGGGTAACTTTCCACTCCTTGAGCTCTGCCTCTCCCGTGGCGTCATAGGGCCTGATGAGTTTCAACCAATCAGGGGGCTCCACGTCCAAGGCAAGGACTGATCCCTTTATAAGGGGATGGGCTAGATAGTTCAGGGTCTTTGTCTTCACGTGTTGCAAGCTTATGCTCTGTCTCTCGAGAGCATTAAAGCTATACCACAGAAGAATCCTATTTTGTGTGCCGCCTCGTTCTTGCTGGCGAGACGGTTGCGCGGGACATTACCATAGTCTGCCCTTGACTTTTTTGGGCCCCAGCTCATTCCCACATAAACTTGCCTATTTTCTTTTAATTCAGCTCAAACTGGCTTATTTCTTTGTTGGAAAAAACCCTGTTATTTGGCAAATAACAGGGCTCAGAATGTTGGCTCAACTGCTACTGGTAGCAGTTCTAAGGCTAAAAAGGAACTGATTTTGATTAAGTCAAAACCAGAGTTCAAGAAACCAGGCCTTCCAGAGGGTTTCACTGGACCTAGAATTCCTTTCTTTCTTTTCTTTTTTTTTTTAAGGATTTGTTTATTTCATGTATATGAGTACTGTAACTGTCTTCAGACACACCAGAAGAGAGCATCAGATCTCATTACAGATGTTGTAAACTACCATGTGGTTACTGGGATTTGAACTCAGGACCTCTGGAAGAGCAGCCAGTGCTCTTAACCACTGAGCCATCTCTCCAGCCCCTAGCAATTCTAAGTAAAACATATCCTGTTCTAGACTTCTTAAACTTTGTCTTATTCTTTCCAGAACATGCTCACACCAGCAAGAGTGCCCAAACACACATACAATCTAATACAATCAAAATAAACCAAGATCACATAGCACAAACTATCAACTCAAAACAGATCTACAGGTAGTAAACCCAAAGACGAACAATATAACCAACCAGACTGTTACCTTGACGCCAATAATGTATGTTCCTTGTACAGTCTTTCATCAGAAATTTAGCTTAGATTTTTATTTTTAAGTTTAGAAAAAAAATTAAGCAGGGTATTGTGGTGCATGCCTGTAATCCCAGCACTTGATATAGCAGGCCAGGAGGGATGCCTTGAGTCCGAGGCCAGCCGTGCTCAGAAAGACATATTAAGATCCTTGTCTCAAAACGCTCAAAGACATGGCTCGGAGGGTAAGAGCACTCGATGCTCTTTCAGAGGATACAGGTTCAGTTCCCAGCACCACGTGGTGACTCACAATCATCTGTATCTAGTTACCAGTAATCACACGTCTTTCCCAGATACACGCACACAATATAAATATGCATGAAGGCAGAACACAGCAATTTACACACTGCAAATGAAAATAAAATAAATCTAAAGCAAACAAACCCAAAGGCAAACACCTAGGCCCTATGCCTATTTTATGCAAACTAAGCTCACCTCCCCAAAACAACTTTCTATAGGAAAAATAACTTGGCTGTTTTTTGGAAGAGGCATCTTACACTATAGTCTACACTGAGCTTGGACTATATCATCGTTTTGACACAGCTTCCTGCTATGAGCTGAGATTACATGAGCCACCACGGTTCAGTAACTAGAATTCCTCTGCCGTGATTAAAATGTAACACCCTGGAATATCCAGAATCATTTACAGCATCATTTCCTTTCAGTCTGGAACCGCCACACACCCATCACACATCCTTCTGTTCACCGTGTTAACACTTGGGAAGCTGAGGCAGGTGGATACCACGTTCCAGGATAAACAAAGGAAGAATTTCCATCCCCAGTCTCCACACTCCACAGCCATCACTTCTTCACTGGAAAGGATTGGGACTAGATGGAGCAATGCCAGACGCTCGCCCACCACATGCAGGGTCCTGGGTGCAGGGTCCCGGGTCCGACCCCAGCACCACCTAGCGAGTCCAGTCTTCCCTGTCTGTCACTTAACTTTACATCAATCGGTGACAAAGGTGCCACGCAAAGTACCAGAAACACAGACTCAAGACAAATTAGACATTTTTAAATATGACTTCTCTGTTTTGTTTCTTGCCAACTTTTTCCTTCCCAAAAATACTTTGCTGTGGGAATTAAATGTAAATTCCATACCTGATCCATATCTAAGGTCGTTTCTATCATTTCTTGAAATTTTGAAAAATCAGAACGAAGATCAGTAAGAGGAGTCACAAAAATTGCCAACAGCAATGCCTGGTGTCTTCCTACAACAAAGCAGAAACAGCAATAAAAATATCAGCTTATAGCGATCAAATAATGAACATCCTTTGAACCAGAAAGCACAAACTGTACAGGTCTCTAAACCCAAAGTTATCTATAAACAGGAACTATTATGGCAGCACCAATGCCCCTCCCACTAGAACTCTGCAAGAAGGAGTAGAAACATTAAGTAAGACTAAATGAGCCAAGGACAAAGACACTAAGTAACACCTCTAATTTACACCCTACTTTCCTTTATCAGCCTGGTGCTCCAATCAGCAGAGGCTGAATCAAGTAAGTCTTTAAACTGGAACTTGGATGTTAAAATCCACCCAGAGGAAATTACATGAGGAGGGGAACAGAAACCAACAAAGTGCAAGGAAGGCAGAGTCAATGCACAGGCACTACCTGAGAAGGCACAGCACACAGGCACCGCTGCACACAACAGTCACTGACTGCACACAACACCCCCAGTCATTACTACTTGGGATATGAGGACTCTTTTTCTCCTCATTGCCAATAAATTCCTATAGGAATTCTGCAGGTGGTCACTAGGTGGACTTTAATCCAAAGGAATTAGTTCAATTCTGATGGCTCCTGAATGATGAAAGCTACCATGGAGTCACATCATGTTATTAACCGCAGCCACTTCTAGTATCCTGAGGAAAACGTACTTATGTGGGGAACACTCAGGCTGTAAACAACATGTTACATACATAATGCCTGCAGCATTACGATACCTGGCAGTTACACTGACTGCCGTCCCAGAGGGTCCT
The DNA here is from genome assembly GCF_963924665.1 of Micromys minutus. Lineage (NCBI taxonomy): Eukaryota > Metazoa > Chordata > Mammalia > Rodentia > Muridae > Micromys > Micromys minutus. Next base: position 93,016,604 of record NC_137972.1, on the reverse strand, counting down.
GAGTTCAATTCCCAGCAACCACATGGAGGCTCACAACCATTTGTAATGGGATCTGATGCCCTCTTCTGGTGTGTCTGAAGTGTCTACAGTGTACTCATATAAATAAAATTTAATAAAAAAAAAATTTAAAGATATGCAAAGGGTACAAAACCATTTGCTAATCCTTAACAACAGATCCAGACTGCACCTCAGTGCTAATTAGTAATTTTGTTGAAACTGCACTGTAAAGCAAATACCCTGCAGCAGCTGAGCAGTGGAGGCACACACCTTTAATCTCAGCACTCGGGAGGCAGAGGCAGGCTGATCTGTGCATCGGAGACCAGCCTGGTCTACAGAGGGAATTCCAGGACAGGTAGGGCTACACAGAGAAACCTTGTCTGCAAAAGAGAAAGAAAAGAAAGGAATGAATCTCAGAAACTAAGGCTACAGAGTTCAGACAATCTGTTTCTATTTAATACTTGTCAGTTCAATATTTTACCATTTTTGTGCAAGAACTTATGTTTCCCATAAACTACTTTTTTTCTAGCCCCTGACTTAGAAGTATTTCTAAGAATTCTCACGATGGGACTAGTGAAGACTGCTCAGAAATTAAGAGCACAGGTGACTCTTGTAGCCAGAGGACCTGGCTACAATTTCTAGCCACCCATACGGTGGCAGCTCCCAGTTCCAGGGTTTAAGATCCCAAGAGGGCACAAGAACAAGAGGTACACAAGCATATAGGAAAGAGTGCCAACACACACACACACACACACACACACACACACACACAAACACGCACGCACGCACGCACGCACGCACACGCACGCACGCACGCACATATACACACAATTCCATGGTATTACAAAATACTGTTACGTAAAGAAAACAAAAAACAAAAAAAAAATAAAAAATAAAAACCAGCTGTTGCAAATGAGTGAGGCTTGTGACCCGCGGTGTCCCCACCCTCTCCAGCAGACTCCTGGGACCTTCACCACTACCCTCAGGCTCCTTCGCTGGGTGGCGTTGTCTGCCACAGCCTGGAAAGCCGCGCACAGCTACAGCAAGGTTCACAGAGCGTGACATGAAGGCAGAACACGGACACACTCATCGTTTCATCTTTTTCTCATTCCTAATACGGTAACGAAGCTGCACAGTATCACACCTGTGTCTGTTACCAATCAAAACACCAACTACACTCTCAGACCAAGTCATAGCTTTCGGAGTTATCCTAAAGTTTCATTTAAATTCATCATTCCAGGAGGTGGGAGAGATGGCTCAGTGGTTACTGCTCTTGCAGAGGACCCAGGTTCACTGTTCAGCCTCACACTGGGCAGCTCACAATTATCTGACACTCCAGCTCCGGGGGTTCAGACTTTGGCCTCCATGGGCACCTATATCCTCATGTAGACAGACCCACGTAAGCATAATTAAAATAAAGATCGTTACCTTGAAACTGAAGGAGTCGGCCTGTCATTTCTTTCTCAGAAACAAGGCCGTAACTACGCTGCATACGCTGGCATAAAGCCCTGCTCACAAGCAATGCTCCTGCCTCAACCTCCTGAGTGGCTGGGATACAAAACTGAATTACCACAACAATCTGTGTCACAGAAGTCAGAAGAGGTCATCAGAAACCCTGGAACTGGAGTTTGGGATGGTTGTGGCCACAGACGTGCTGGAAAGCAAGCCTGTCTTCTGCAAGAGCAACGAGTGCTCTGAAGCACTTGGCCGTCTCCAGTCCCTCAGAATCTGTATAATGCACTGACTAAGGGGCTGGAGAGTTAGCGTTGTGTGCTGCTCCCAGAGGACCGGAGTTTAGTTCCAAGAACCCACACCAGGCAGCCAACAACTACATTCACTCTAAGCTCCAGAGACTGGATGTCTTACTGTCCGGACACACACACACACAATTTACACACACCAATTCCAAGTCTGTATCGAGGGTTTGTATCTTGATAACTACTTCAACAGAATTATTTTCTTTTGAATTTGTTTTATTTCTATGCTTAAAACCATTATTCTGAAAATTAGTCTTATTAGAAGCCAAAATAGGCATGTACGAAACAAAGACAAAGTTACAAACACTAGATACGGGGCTGAAGAAACGGCTTCAGAGATGAAGGCGGCTGACGACTCTTCCAGAGGACCCAGCACCACGCGCCAGCTCCCAACTGTCTATAACTCCAATTACAGAGTGCTGGATGCCCTCTGTGGACTCCGCAGGCTCAGGCAACGTGGCTTTGCTTTTTAATTTTAAGTGGCGAGAACACACACTAGAAGGCCTCAACTGCAGCCTTAATTCCCACCACTCTCCCCTTATTTTCCAGCACGAGGACTAATCACTTCACCTTACTTCACAACTTCAGGTCCAGTCCCTGCTAGCCTTAGATGCACCGCTGGTTGACACAGTGGGCTCCCTGGCCTTAAATGCCCTGCTGGCTAGGACAGTGGGCTCCAGAGCCCCTTCTATCCTAGAAGCTGGCTCTGTTTCTTCATTCAAATTTGATGTTAGAAAGTAATTTATTTGACTTTCCTTTCTTCTTCTTTGTTTTGGTTTTTAGGACAAGGTCTCACTCTGTAGCCCAGAACATTTTGAATTAATGGCAATCCTCCTGCCTCACCATATCAAGTTTGGGGATTACAGGTATCACCCAATATGTATAGCAACAGCAATTACTTTCTTCAAGTTTTAAAACTTAAAGTGCATGGGTGCTTTGCCTGCATATATGTCTGTGCATCAGGAAGCCAGAAGACAACGTCAGATCCCCTGGAACTGGATTAACAGATGGCAAAGAACCATGTGGGTGCTGGGAATCAAACCCAGGTCCTCTGGAAGAGCAGACAGCGCTCTTTTAAGTGCTGAGCCGTCTTTCAGCCCCAACAGCAATTCTTCAAGGCCTTTGTAGACGACATCTAGCATTGCCTTGGCTGCAGTCTTCCTCACTGTACTGTGTGCTATGTACTCGAGACTCTTTGTTTATTCCTTCGGTATCTCTTCTATCTTCTACCCTTCCACTCTCATAGGATCTCCACAAAACAAAGAGCCACACCTGTCTCCGCCATTTAGTCTGTGGGACAATGTAAGGCACAACCACTGCACAGGAAAGGAAGCAAGCAACACAGGCCATCAACTCTGACACGTACGGTTGCTAAGTACAGACCTTAGAGTTCTAAGATCACCCAAGGACTTGTGAACTTCCTAAACTGACTGCAGTATGACGTGTCAGGGCTGAAGAGAAACTGAGGACATCCCCTGCCCACACACGGGCAGAATACTGTGAAAATGACTACATTAAGCAACCTAAAGATTCAATGAACTCTATCAAAATCCCATCTACATGTGGTGGAGAGAGGGCTGAGGTTAAGAGCACTGGTTGCTCTTCCAGAGGCCCTGAGTTCAAATCCCAGCACCCACACGGGGCTGACCATGGTCCGTAACTCCAGTTCGAGGCATAGACAGACATGCAAGCAAAACACGTGAAGTAATAACTTTTCAAAGTAGGTATAATATCTGAATTGGTAAGTTGGACATGAAGTAATCTATTTGTCTGAGTTATTTTAATCTGTTGGAAATTTGTTCAAACACAGAATATAGTTATTTTTTATTTTACCCTGGCATTTTGGAGATAGAAATAAAGACCAATTTCATCTCGTCAAATCCGTATTTCTGGATGTGAGTGAGGGATCTGCCTTGACAGTTATCACGCCCGCTCTACCACTCGAAGGAATCAACTAAAGCTATGCGGTCACTTCCCTCGGTGGGAAAGATGCCTCTGTCCAGCATGTCTGTTCAGCAGCACTACCCAGCAAAAAGAGCACCTCCCAGTAAGCCAGCAAGTATCTATTCCTCAGAGAAAAACTAAGCAATGTCAATGTGCTTCCCCTGCTGAGGCTGCCCCCTGCTGTCTGTGAACACACCAAACAGCTCGGGGTCAGAAATTATCTGTAATTTTGCAAAATAATGTATGCTCATGTACTTTTTAAAAAATATTTATTATATATAAGTACATTGCAGCTGTCTTCAGACGCACCAGAAGAGGACATCAGATCTCACTACAGATGGTTGTGAGCCACCATGTGGTTGCTGGGATTTGAACTCAGGACCTCTGGAAGAGCAGCCAGTGCTCTAACCACTGAGCCATCTCTCCAGCCCCACTAATGTACTTTTTAAAGCATGGTTTTGCTCTCAAAAAGATTATACTTGCTTGCTTTCTTTATTTGTGAATTAGTCTGTTTTGGCTTTCTTGGTAAATTCAACACACTGAAGAACTGTGCTGAACTCAAAAATAATGGGGATGGGAGGGCACAGAAGGAAATCAGGAACAGGAAATACAAAACAAGATGTCTGCTTAAAGTCTGTACATTCAGGCTGCATCCATCAACAGCAGGTAACTTAGCAACTGTAGCTCAGCCCTGCGGTCAGGGGCGGAAGCAGATGGGTGCACAGAGGATGAAGGGAAATGCAGGCTGAGAAACAGGAGCAGAGAGGACCATACACACTGGATGCAAAAAGGAGTCAGAGCAGAACTTGGTTTTTAGTTAGTTCTGCTTTGTGAGAAAGAGTCTCTATGCAGTACTTGCTGTCTTAAAACTGCCTATGTAAACCAGGCTAGCCTCAAACTCAGAGACTGGCCTCCACGTGATCAGATCGGGGGTGAGGGAAGACGGCAAACAGGAGCATTTCATGTGCTAAGTCCCAGAAAGATGACTTAAGACAAAGCCACACCAGCTGGGCACTCGGCACACTGGGCACTTCAGACGCAGAGCCAGGCAGACATCTGGGAGCCTAGACCAGCCACTGACTCAGACACTGAGGAAAGAAGTAACAAAGGGGTGTCTGCTCACTGTACAGGGTCAGAGTACATGAAAACAGGCAGGAGGAATCGGGTGTTTGTTACTTTGTGCGTGAGCTATGGTCTGTGTGTAAAGACCAGCAGACACCCGCGGGAGTCAGCTCTTCACACCACTCAAGTGCCCAGGCTTGCTCCTGCACCACTGAGCCATCTCACCAACTGTGAGGAGGGATACTTCCGTAAAGGGACTCGGAAAAAATGGGAACACTTAAGTATGATCTTCTCTGTGTGTTTATGTGTGGCGTGTGTCCATACGCACAGATGTTTGTGGGTGCACATCCAAGTAAAGGCTATTGTCAGGAAGCTTCCAGACTACTTTTTAAAAGATGTATTTATTTTATGTATGACTACACTGTCACTGTCATCAGACACACCAGAAGAGGGCATCAGATCTCATTACAGATGGTTGTGAGCCACCATGTGGTTGCTGGGACTTGAACTCAGGACCTCTGGAAGAGCAGTCAGTGCTCTAGAAGCCACTGTGCCATCTCTCCAGCCCCCCACCTCCCACCCCCTGAAGGTCTCTTAATTGAACCTAGAGCTCACTGATGTGAGGAGTCTTGAAGCCAGGCTGGTGCTTCAAAAATCCCGTCTCTACGGGAACTATGAGCATCCCCACCTAACAAATGGGTTCTGGACGTCCCAACCCAGTCCCCGGGCTGTGGGCTGTGTACCAAGTGCTTAAACGCCCTAGCCCTCTGTTACCTTTTACAAAAGGGTGCCTCGGGCCAACAAAGTGGCTCAGTGGGTAAGGGCTTGCTGCCAAGCATGGCTATCTGATTTCGATTCCTGTGACCCACACAATGGAAGGAGAGAACCAACTCCCAGAAGCTGTCCTCCTGCTTCTGCTCTCACAACAGATTTATTTTGTATTCTGCCACCATGAAGCTGACTTTAAACTTGTCTGGAAAAAGAACCAAAGTTTCCCATAATAGTGAAAGGTCTATTTTGAGACACTGGACTCAACTCCTGTCGGCCACATAAGCACTCCACTGCTAAGCCCTCAGGTATGTTTTAATAGCTCTGAGTTGTTGATGTTTGGTTCAAACTTAGAATGCTTTACACGGTAGATGTTTAATAACTGTACGAACTAAAACTTGTGCAGTAGAGACTTACAAGGAAGCTACAGTGGGAGACGGGAAAGATGGCGACTCAATGCTAAGAGCCTGTGTGCAGGGTGGTGGCAGCGACGGAAGATATGGCTGCACAGACCTGTAACCTCACACTGAGAGGGAGCAGCAGGTCCCAAGTCACTGGCCATCAGTCTGACCAGGAAAGCAAGCGTCAGCACAGGTGAGAGACTCTCAAGTGTTGCTCTGGGCATACGTTTGCATAGCTACTCACGCTCCATCCTTATTCTCAAAGCACGCTCAGCCCCTCAGTGCCCACGCTGACACTTTTGTCAAGGACATGATTTGACTCACATATATGGACGCTGTATGTCAGTACCTTTCGTGGAGACATGGTGCTGTGCAGTCTAGGATGATCGTGAACTGCTGAATGTTCTAGAATGTTCTTCTAGCATGTTCTAGAAGGGAAACCTGGCAAGCTCGGCACCGGCAGGTCTTGTCCTTCCTCTTGCTAAACCATTAGATTACATTCCTAAAGCTGGCCCAAGGTTGGCTTCCTCAAAGGACCACTCTGTGCCTGACTCAGGACAAACTATTAGAAAATGGGACCATCACAGGAAGGCACTAGACCTAACTTTTGTAAGAACAGCGCATTTGTCAGGTCAGTCAAACAGAGGGGAAAATTAAAAGCTGCAATTAAGTAAAACCAAGCTGCTGATACCTTCGTATTTCTCCAGAGCCTGTATGACATTGGGAAGCTGGTTCACACCCTGATACAGTCGGTAACAATCTTGTAAATTCGCTGCTTGTCTCTGAAATTTCTTGGCAAGCCGGTTAAGATCTGGAAATCGGCGAAGTAAATCCTCCTGTAAGCTCTGCCTCAATTCTGAGTCTTCGACAAAAGCTTCTACTAAATTTAATCTGGAAAAAAAATAATAAAGTAAAATTAGAATAAATGGTAAGATAGCTCAATAGGAAGGCACTGCCACCAAGCTAGACAGGCTGAGTTCAGTCTTCAGGGGTCCACACGGTAGGAGGGAAATGACCCCTCAAGTTGTCCTCTGACTTCCAAATGAGTGTGGCAACACCCCACAACATACACACACACACACACACACACACACACACACACACACACACACGTGCGCGCGCACAAGTCCTTTTCCTGACTGCCTCAGTCTCTTCAGGGCTGGAATTTCATTACATGTGAGCCTCGCCATGGCTAGCTAAATATTAACTATAAAAAGTAAAGACCAGGGCTGGAGAGATGGCTCAGTGGTTAGAGCACTGACTGCTCTTCCAGAGGTCCTGAGTTCAAATCCCAGAAACCACATGGTGGCTCACAAAACCACCTGTGATGTGATCCTATGTCCTCTCCTGGTGTGTCTGAAGACAGCTACATTTACTTACATACATAAAATGAGTAAAAAAATCTGAGGAGGAGGAAGAGAGAGAAGAGGAAGAAGAGGAAGAGCAGCAGCAGCAATATCAGGCAATGGAGGCAGATCCCTTTTATCCATGTGCTCAAGAGGTGAGCTCAAGGCCAGCCTGGTTTACAGAGTGACTTCCAGGACAGCTAGCCAGGGCTACACAGAGAAACCACCTCAGGAGAGAGAGAGAAGGAGGTCACACCAGACAGAGACGACCAATCTTCTACAGAACTCTGGGAGACGAGGGCAGGACAACCTGTCACTTAGGCTATCTACGCCTAACAAATTGGGTTTGAGGCCAACCTGGGCTACATAACACCCTCACTCGAAGCAAAAAAGGCAAACCACACTAGCACAAAGCAAACCACAATGTTCCTTCAGTGTGGCCCAGATATCCTGAAAAGCCTAACAAATTGCTAGTTTCACCAGTCTATTCAGTAAACCACTTCAGAAGTAATTACAGTGTCAGCTCATATCTCTGGATAACATGTAAAAAGGGAAAGACTGTCTCCTTGACAATGCCACTTTAACATCACAACTTTAGAAATATCAAAGCTTCTAATGCCATTAACAGAGCATACCTATCAGTCATACTGAATTCAATTTCTCAGCTGCACAAAATTTGATACAGAATTCACAATTTAGCTGGAATGCAAGATAAATTTTTAAGAGCCAGTTAATCCCTAAAATTCCAAAAGGCTCATTGGAAGTTAATCATAAAATATGCGGGATTTTTAAATATTTACTGTCCTGTGTATATGGGTTTATAGCTGTGTCACAGGACAAAGTTCAAGTCTTCTCCCTCGACCATGTGGGTCCCTCAGATGAATTAGGTCATCAGGCTTGGAAGTAACCATCTTCAACCAATGAGCCTTTCACCAACCCAACATCTGGTCTTAAAACCAACATTCTTGGGGGCTGGAGAGATGGCTCAGTGTTGAAGAGCACTGACTGACTCTTCCAAAGGCAGTTTTGATTCCCAGTATGCAGATACCAGGTCACAGTTGCTTACAACTAGTTTCCCCCTTCTGATGCACTCAGGCTCCTACATATATGATATGCATACACACACACACACACACACACACACACACACTCAGATATAACCTGGATCAACAGGTCATTCTTTAGTGACAGAACCCTGTGGGGGAAGATACAGGATGAGAACATAAAAAATATACAAGTTGGGACCAGAAATTGTGTACGCTAATGGCTCACATCAAACCAGCTTCAGGCTAGAGATGGCTCAGTGGTTAAGAACACTGACTTTTTTCAGAGGTCCTGAGTTCAATTCCCAGCAACCATATGGTGGCTCACAACCATCTGCATTGGGATCTGATGCCCTCCTCTGGTGTGTATGAAAGAGAGCAACAGTGTATTCATATTCATAAAATAAATAAATCTTAAAAAAAAATACAGTATCATCAGACAGCAGCAGTATGTCCCTTTAATCCCAGGACTCAGGAGGCAGAGGCAGCATCTGAGTTTGAAGCCAGCCTGGTCTACTGAGTGAGTTCTAGGAAGGCAGGGCTTCAGAGAAACCCTGTCTTGAAACTCCCACCCCCCAAAAAGTACAGCATCTCGTAAGGGAAAAACGTGACAGGACCAACAGGAGACTGCTGTGCAATGGACTGACCAGGAAGATAGTCAGGAATGCGTACAAAGGGAACATGGGATTCTCAACAGAGGGCCTGAGACTGAAAACCAGAGCCCTTGAGAGGGGAGCAAGTGGTTTCTCAGGATCCAAAGCAGAAGATTCCTCTATGGCCCCAGGTCATTACTGCTCTTACCAGCATGTTTTTATATCCTGGTTTTAGATAAAGAACTGGGTCCCTTCTCCCTAACATCAGGGCTTCAGGGAAAGCCCTAAAATCAGCCTTGTTCCCAATACAGACAATATATAAACAGATAAATGTTATTAAAAACAAACAAAGGACAGGCTTGGTGCACACCATGAACCCCAGCACTTGGAGACAGAGGCAGGTGATCTCTGTCAGCCTGATCTACAGAGCGAGGCCCAGGACAGCCAGATCTCCATAACAAGGAAACCCTGTCTAAAAACACCAAAAGAAAAAAAGGAACGAAACAAGGCTGGGTATGATGGCATCCACCTTTGCTTCCAGCCTTCTGGAGGCAGAGGAACGAAGATGTCTAAGGAATTTAAGATCAGCCTGGTCTTCCATAGTTCCTCGTGCCAAAGCATGGTGAGAACCTGTCTCACAAATCAACAACAGGCTGTCAGTCCTTTAAAGCCAGTAACGAATGGAAGGTTATCAACTGTCAAAAGCACTGGCTGCTCTTGCAGAACCAAGTAAAGGCTCCTACCACCCACGTGACAGCTCAAAACCATCTGGGACTCCAGTCCAGGAATCTGGTGTTCACTTCTGACCTCCAGAGACACCAGACACACCTACAGTACACATACATACACACAGGAAAACATTCACACACATAAAAGCCCCGAATCCAACCCCCAGAACCCACAGTGAAAGCAAAGGACTGGAGCTGCCTGACCCATTCTCCCCTAACCAGTGATAAATTAAAATAAACTAGGCTAGGGAAAGCTCAGCACAACAGCCTGAATGTGTTTCCAACACTGCTTCAACCTCCAAGCACCACATAAACTGGGGGTGGTAGCCCAGCACCAGGGAGGTGGGGAAAAGGATCAAAATGTAAAGTCAGGCAAGCGAGAGACTCCGAAGATCAGGGTCCTCGCTGAGAAACCTGTCTATCTGAGGATGATTTAAAAAAGTTTTTAAGGGCTCTGAGACTTTCCCAAAACACCCCATTCTGAGAATGTGAGACCCTAAAGACACAGAAATGGTTAAAGTCAGACTCAAAGATTTTTCAGTCATCCCAAGGCTATGAGATCCCGCCTGTGTCTGACAAATAAAAACAATGGCCCAGAGTAATTCTCAGAAAACCACAGAATATATTGACTGATAGCCACCTGGCTCTCTAGAAAGCCCTAGATAGAGTCCTGACACATGTCATAATTAACTCATGCTCTAAACAAAATGTAAAAACAGAGTTTTAATGGACAGGTCAGGCTATACTGACCAAGCTGAGTTAAGACAAAACAAAAATGGCTGCTTTAGGAACAGCTCCCCTACCCCTCCCTGTACTCCAAGGAGAATGCAAATTGTCAACAACCTTACTGCCAAAGTTTCTCCCTCCTTTCCTCCCCTCTGCCTCTGCTCTTTCTGAAAATTATACTGCTGACCAATGGTAAAACAGTATAAAAGTACAAAAAAGTATAAAAGATGGATGCTTTTTGAGTTCGGGGTTGACTCTCCCTGCGAGGATGAGCAACCCCATGTACATGGAATAAACACCTCTTGTTAGGGAGCTCGAAAGCGAGTGCTTCGTCTCAGAGATCTGGCGCGGCCGCGCTTGCGGAGCTGTCACCATGCCTCTGGCTAGAGACCTATTACACCCTTCCTTGGAAGAGGAAAAGAAAAAGCATAAGAAGAAGCAGCTGGTTCAGAGCCCAAATTCTTACTTCATGGATGTGAAATGTCCAGGTTGCTACAAGATTACTACAGTTTTCGGCCATGCCCAGACAGTGGTTCTTTGTGTGGGTTGTTCAACTGTGTTGTGCCAGCCCACAGGAGGAAAAGCCAGGCTCACAGAAGGCTGTTCATTTAGAAGAAAGCAACACTAATCATCTATAAAAGTTCCTGAATTTGTGTTTTTCACGGAAAGCCTTATCAACTTCAGTTACTCTACCAAGACAATGTAGTTATTGTTTGGTTTTATAAAGTCTACAACAATGATCTCCTATTTTGGTGTCAGTTTTTCAATAAAGTTTTAATTATGGGAAAAAAAAAAAAACCTCTTGTTATTACAGCGATCTATCGTCTCATTGTGTTCTGTGGGTCGAGTTCCTGAGCTAAGAGGTCTTACAACAAGGAGTTGGACCCTGGAGCTTCCATGATGCCACAAATTTATGCTAAACACTGTACATACTCACACTTCTTCCTGCCAGTCTGGTCTGGTCTGGTCTGGTCTCTCTCTCTTCCCCCTCCCTCACACATACAAACACACCATACACATAAGAATTTTGTTTTTAATTTTCTCATCCTCAACTAAATATTGAGTTCAGGGTCAACCAGGACTCCAAAAGAAAACAAAGCAAAAATAAAATAAAATGGGTGTAGTGTGAAATTGTGCATCAGAATAAGTGAAATCACCACATATGCAGCCACCAAACCCAAGCACTATTGCTGGTGCCAAGAAGTACTTACTGGCAGGAACCAGACAGAGATGCCCCCTCAGGGGCTATGCCAGAGTCATATAGATTCAGCTGAGCATGCCTCCAGCTAACCATCGGACTGAACTCGGGGACCCCAATGAGGCTGCTAAAGAAAGGACCTAAGAAGCTCAAAGGGGTTGCAACCTTATGGGAAGAACATTATCAACCAACCAAGCCCTCCACAACTCCCGTGGAGTAAAACACCAACCTTTGCGCACACTTTGAGAGACCCATTGATCCAGTTGTGTATGTAGCTGAAGACAGCAGTGTCTCATCAATGTGAGAAGAGGCTTTGGTCCAGGGAGAGCGTGTTTTCCCAATGTAGGGGAATGACAAGGCAATGGCGTGGAGAGGGGGATCAGGAGAGTGCACCTTTGTGAAGGCAACTGGAGGGAGGGGGGGGGGAAGGGATAACATCTCAAATGTAAATAAAGAGTATCTAATAAAAAATTATATATATATATATATATAAAAGAGTAAGTTGGCATTTGTTCCCATATGGAGTTCGGAAGAAGCTGCTCATAGGCAGGAGAAGCGCACACTAAACACTGTACCTCTCTTCTATCCTGTTTCTATCCATGAGCGGCTGTTTGATCCACTGGTTAACCAGTCTTTGTCCTTGAGCAGTTCTGCATTTATTCAGCAATGCAGCCAGAGACTGGGAGCCAGTAGTGTCTTCAACAGAACCCTAGAACACAAAAATAAATTAATTAAATAAAGTAAAACACTCATCAGCAAAGACTATACCATGAAATACAATCTGGGAAAAAAGGATGAATATTATTTTCCAATATAAACTGAGAACTGTTCACAAAAACATTCTAAGCTAAAACCAAATTTCAACCTGTTAATCTGTATTTACAGACACACACTTTGCCCTCAACTAAACCACTTCATAAATACTGCTGGTTTTCTCACCCTGACCAGTTTCCTCCCCTGTCCTCCCGGTATCTGTCCCCAATTACTGCAGTTTCTAACCAAACTCAAAACAGAACTTTACAGCATAGCTTTGATCACACAAAATTATTCAAAAAACTAGGACAAATCAACATATATTACTTGAAACTAGAAAAATGAAATACAGTGGGCTGGAGAGATGGCTCAGTGGTTAGAGCACTGGCTATTCTTCCAGAGGTGCTGAGTTCAATTCCCAGCAACCACATGGTGGCTCACAACCATCTGTAATGAGATCTGATGCCCTCTTCTGGTGTGTCTGAAGACAACTACAGTGTACTCACATACATAAAATAAACATTTAAAAAAATGAAATACAATAGTTAAACACAACTTACCTCTTTTAACTACAATAATGTTATAAAATATAGATCCCTTAAATAAGTCATTATCTGCAAATGAAAGAACTTTAAATTATTTATTATTTTTAACCCATGTTATCTTTTTTTACCTGGAAAAGGTTGAGGGCTCTAACTGCGGCCATGTCTAGCTTCATGTACTGGCTGAAGTCAAAAGTCACCAATTCAAACTGTCCAAAATTTGAATCATCTGATAAGAGTTCTAAGAACTTGATGACTGCAGACAGCGATGAAACTGCACCCTACAAGTAAAAATGTAAACAGATTCTTCTATCATCAAGACTAGTGAGCGGTGAGTTGGGCACGGAGGCCTGTGCCTGGGATTCCCAAGAGCGAAAGGCCAGCACAGGCGACCAAGAGTGCGGCCAGCCTGGAGTGTTAGCGAGGCCACACGAGCGTCCAGTACAAAGTGCAGCCTGTCTCTCATGCTGGCGAGACAAGACCGGCGCTGAAGCTCCTGCTCCCCAAGCCTCACGATTTCAGTCGGATCCCTAGACCCACAGCACACAAAAAGAGCTTCTTAAAGTGTCCTGGCCTCACACACATGCTGCAGCACACACATGAGCTCTTGCTTGTAGCACAAGGCTGATGACTTAGTTAAACAATGGAACCCACAGTGTAGGACCTTCCAACCTCCGCTCTCACATCGGCCATCACACACACGAAATAACAAGGCAGACCTGACAGCCTTATAAACCCAGGACTCGGAATATGACGGCAAGAGCAAAAGTTCAAAGTCTATGCCACTAACTCAAGGCCAGCCTGGGCTACATGAAACCCTGTTTCAAATACAACATACTGGCTCATTTTAATAGACCTACTTTTTCCTATATGGTAACTATATTCTAATTGCTTGTGTCAAACTAATTAACACGTAAGACTGTCCACATGGTCTCCCATTACATCACCAGGAAGGAGGCAGACATCAACCTTCTTTGTTTTAGTTATGAGACAGGGGCACACTCTGTGGCCCAGGCTTGTTCTTATTAGTAATTCTTCTGCCTCTGCTTCCTAAGTAAGTACTTGGACTAGAGAAGGAAGCTACCATATCCAGCCATAAGAACTTATTAACTGATAAGTAGAGGGCACATGTTTTTATGTGCCAGAACTCAGGAAGCAGGTAAATCTCTATGGTAAAGGCCAGCCTGGGTTACACAGTATGTTCCTGGCCAGTGTAGTTATAGAATAAAACCCTGTCTCAAAAATTAAAAATAAATAAAATAACCAAAGCCCTACCAGCTTCTTTACACCATCCTTCTCAGGTTTTTATTTGCCTTTTTGAGGTAGTTCATTTAGCCACAGATATCCCCCAACTCAATATGTTTTTTTAAACTGCCTCTATCTCCTGCCCACACTATTTTATGTTCTCATTTTTAAAAAGGGAGGGGGGTGCTAGAGAGATGGCTCCGCAGTTAGGAGCACTGACTACTCTTCCAGAGGTCCTGAGTTCAATTCCCAACAACCACATGGTGGCTCCCAGCCATCTGTAATGGGATCTGATGCATCTTCTGGTGTGTCTGAAGACAGTACTCACATACATTAATCGTTTTTAAAAGGTAAGCATACTTTCAGTTTTATTACTTGCTAACCTCCAATAACAATTCTTCAATGCAGACATAGCTATACTTATTTAACAGAACATTAAATTCTCATGAAAGATTCCTGGAACTGTGCACAGCAAAGTTGGGACAAGTAAGACTATGCTTTGTCCCCTGCGTAAGGGACATTAATCAAGATCTTTCATGTGCCGACTTTTTTTCCTCTTTGTAGAAACATGGTCACAATCACCCGGGCTGGCCTCAAGTCTGCAACATTTACAAGGATGATGTTGAACTTCTGATTCAATTTCCAACTGCTAGGATTACAGGCTCGCACATCAAGTTTATGTGTGAATATGAAACCCCTCCATCTATCAACTCTACAGATATGTGTTGAAGCAAATATTAGAATGATGGCTTATCCCTTTACCAGCCCCCGGGGCCTCACTCCGCAGATATCGCCCTAGTAAGGAGCCGAACACACGGACACCCGGCCCACAAGCTACACTTTCCACAAGATTACTTTCCCAGGCCCCACCCTGGTGCGTCTGCCTCAGCGTGTTTCTTTACCCCACTGCCCGGCACAAACATGACTCTAAGGCCCAATAGCTTTTCACGCAGGTTTATATACAATCTCAATCCACAAGCCCTCTATACTGTAAGATTATATCCAATGGACAAAGACACAAACTGCCCTTCTATACGAGATAAAGACCTATAGAATCCCTTAAATATTCCTGTCTACCTATTGCCAATTATGGTCCCCAGGACCCAGGTCTGCTTTCTCCAGCTCCATCTTGATTTCTTCAATGTCTCTTCCTCTTCTGTTTTCCTACCTTTTCTCCACCTACCTCTCCACCGTCCAATCAGCACCACCTTAACATAAATCTGCAGACACGAACCACAAAAGTATGACAATAGGGGTGGAGAAGTAATTCAGCAGTTAAGAGCCTGCACTATATACGGTGGCTTACATCCACCCAGAATTCCAGCTCCAGGAGAATCCCGTCTCTTTACCTACCAAGGGCAGCACACTACCCCTACACACATACATAGATTAAGATAACAGTAAATGTTTAAATATAAGGCTATAAGGTTATGTTTAAAATTTCCTAGTCATAGTCATTTTCTTGATTTTTCCCCCACAAGCTTCACTGTATATAAAATAGTTATCACAGATGTAGAGTTCAGATTTCAAAATGAGAAAGACAGAAGTACAGGCCAGTGAGATGGTTCAGCGGGAGAAGCCCCTCCCACCAAGCCTGATCCTGACCCCAGTTCACATGGTGGTAGAAGAAAAACTCTCCTCAAAGTTCTTTCCTGACTTCCACACGCACTCGATGGTGTGCGCTCACGCATGTACCCGAGCACGGGGCACACACACAATAAATAAGTGCAATTTTTAAAGTGACCGAATTAGCTTTTAAAAACATCACTGCTGTAATTTAAGCACACACTCATAACCCACAGACCTGGTTCTCCATCTCTGGTAAGACGGCGCTATTCATCTGTTCTCCTTTTTTGCCTTTCAATAATCGGTTGAGATCCTGATAAATGTCTTTGGTGGAAAAGTCAGCTTTCTTTCTTTCTGTGATCAGAATTCCTCCTCTCTGTATGACCTGTTTATAGGAAAGATTTCAAATTACTTTGAGGAAATGAGAAAAGAAAATGACTAACATCAGAAGGCATAAAATGACACAGCCTAGAAGTCTTAATATGCACTAAATTTTGTTCACTATACACGTCCTTAGGAACAACTCTTAAATCTGAGAACTAGCTCAGGAGAGGGAAGTGGGTCTCACATCTTTGAGTTCAAGGTCGGCCTGGCCCTCACAGGGAGCTCCAGCTTGAATTCAGGGTTGAACCCTGTGGAGGAGGGGCAGCTGGAGACAGGTGCTGGAAAACTTGTCAAGGCCAGCACTGCAGGGGGTTACAGGGTGGACATGAAAGCCCACACCTGTAGTCCTAGCCCTGGAGAGGAAGGGACAAGAGGAGGGCCACTTAGAAGCGGGCCAGCATGGACCATGGTGACAGCAGACAGAACGTCCCTTTAAAAGTATCTGTCGCAGTTAAGAGCACTGGCTAATCTTCCAGCAACCACCTGGTGGCTCACAGCCATCTGTAACTTTCCTTCCAAGAGCTGCAAAGCCTTCCTCTGACTTCCCCGGACTCCGGACAGTCATGTGGTAGGAAAAGCACCCATAAACTTTTACTGGGTGTGGTATGGCATAGCTTTAATCCCAAGGCGGGAAGCAGGAGCAGGCAGATCTGAGTTCCAGGTTATCCCGGTCTACAGAATTTCAGGACAGCTGCAGCTAGCTACACAGTGAAACCCCGTCTCAAAAATTTTAAAGAAAAAAATCTAATTTTTTTTCTTTTTTGAAGTTCAAGGCCAGATTTGGCCACATGAGATACTATTCTAAGCAAATCTAAACCAGTAATAAATCATATACACGTACACACACAACACAAACAAAATGTAGGTAAAGGTTAAATTTAAAAAGGAAAACAGGAGCCATTTGTGGTAGCACTTAAGTAATCTTAGAACTCAGGCTGCTGAGGCAGGATGGCTGTGAGTTCAAAGCCAACCAGGGCTATCAAGTAAGACCATGACTCAAAAAACCTAGAAACTTAAAGAAAAACTGCAGGTTTAGGTTATCGCTCAGTTACACAGTATCTGCTCAACACAGTCCTGGCCAAGATCCCCAACAAAATACTAAATAGATAAAGTAACTATTTAATGTTTATTTGACGAACCATGCCGAATACAGTAATAGCTACTATAATTATTCTCTTGGGGTGAAGACAGAAAAGGGGGAAAGACTGGAGGTAGAACAAGAGTCTTTTAAGATGCATTTAAGTGTATGGACATTATTTGTCTGCATGACAGAAGAGGGCATCAGACAGAAGATGCATGAGATGCCCGTGTACATGGTCATGAGCCACCATGTGGGTGCTGGGATTTGAACTCATGACCTCTGGAAAAGCAGCCAGTGCTCTTCCTGCTGAGCCATCTCTCACGATAGAACAAGTCTACTACAAACACTTGTCATGATGACTTAAGAATGCCAAGCTTCTTTCAAAGTTACAAATCAAGATTGTCCTCAAAATAAAACATTTTAATTAGAATTCAAATGATTGGTTTTTTTTCCCCATCACTGAACAGCATCATCAGCTGGAACCACAACTCAGTGGTAGAGCACTTGCCTAGCATTCTAGAGGTCTAGGTTCAAGTAAAGATAGGGGGAGGGGTATTTTAAATTAAAGATGTTCCTAGACTGAACTCCCTTACCTGCCTCAGTTTCCCCATGTCTCCGGAAGTCTCTCCTCCTGATAAAACACATTCCTTTGGTCCAATCTGAATCAGAAGAGCCTCGAGATTGGAGAACTGATCATTATCAGGGAACTCACACAATCCTAGCTTTCTCTGGATGGAATCCACATACCCAACTCCAACCTGTCTTTGACCATCAACCATGGACATCTTAACACCTATAATGCCAACGGAAGCTGACATGTCATTGTTACCAAACAGGATGTCTTCAAACTGTGAAAGGTTGCCAGGAGAAGCCTAAGCAAAAACAAAAACAGTTTTGAACATATTTAAATTTTGCAAGTGAATAATTATCCAAACTTGATCAATTTTGTATTTTCTTACAGAGCATGCTGGTCAGTATATTTTCAATTATTATTATATAAGGTATAAAGACTCGTTTCTCCTTTTGCAGTTACAGACTTCTACAGAGACAGACTTCCGTTGAAGCTTAGCCAGATGACAATGACACTGTGCTCCTGTAGCTTCCTGAGTGCTAGGATTAGAAGCACACATGCACCATGCCTGGCTATGGTTGCTTTTGTAACACTTAGACACATCTAAAAACCATTCTGAGGCTGGGCGGTGGTGGAACATGCCTTTAATCCCAGCACTCAGGAGCAGAGAGAGGCAAATCTCTGAGAGTTTTAGGCCAGCCTGGTTCACAGAATGACTTCCAGGACCATATAGAGAAACTATTCTGCCAAACTGATTTTTCAAGCCTCCAGCACAGGAGAGACTGAGACAGAATGACAGAGTCCAATTAATACCAGTCTGGGCCCCAGGAAGATGCTGTCTCAAACACCAAAGCATCCTCCAGGCTTGTGTGACTCTACACCGCTCATTAAAGGTGTGGACTGAGAAAGTGCACAGTCATAAGTGTTCACTAGGAACAAGAGAACCTGTCTGCCTGTTCTTCCAGAGTTCAATTCCCAGCAACTACATAACAGCTCACAACCATGGGGGTCTGATGCCCTCTTCAGGCAGGTGGATGTATATGCATCAGAACACTCATTAAATAAATAAAATTAAGACAAAACCTGGCTGACATACTTCAGCTATAGAAGAGGCAAAGGCAGGTATGGCCAAGCATGGCTGTAATCACATTAGCGCTGGCGAAGCGGATGATCGCTGACGCCAGACTGAGCTTGTTCTAAAGAAAATGTTTTTAAAAAGATTCCTTTGATCCCTCAACTTGGGAAACTGAGTTAGAAACCATTTCTTCATTTTTTGTTGTTTTTGGCTTTCAAAACAGGGTTTCTCTGTGTAGCCCTCATCCATAGACCAGGCTGGGTCAGGGTTTAGTATAAATCAGCCTGCCTCTGCTTCCCAAGTACTGGGATCAAAGGCGGGCGCCACCTGCACATCCGGACAGCCATTTTCCAAGGACTGCCAAGAATCCTAGGCCCTCCTGCACTGAGGACACAGTGAGACCTTGTTTCCAAAAGAAAAAGAAAAAAAGAAAAAAGATAAACAAAAACTGGAGGCTGGAAAGATATCAGAGATTAGGACACCGGGTGCTCTTCTAGAATCTCGCTCTCAGAAAGCTCACAATTCTAACCAATCCCAAGGGACCCAAGGCCTTCTTCCCCTGCAACAGCAGGAACGTGGTGCGCAGACAGACATAAAGACCTAGTACATATAAAGATAAGTAATCTTCTAACTAAGAAAATAGATAAAACTAAACTTTAATAATAATACTTATGTCCAGGCTATCATCCGGTTATGTTGTATTTTAGGAACAGTGAGAGACAAGGCTCGGCACGTTCAGAAACATTTTATGAAGACTACTGAATCTCTAAACTGCGACTAAACTGTAACTTTTAAAAACCCAACACTATGTCAGAATTTCTCAAAGCATTTTGCTATCACAACCTAGTTAATATAGTAAAGCATGCGCGGAATTTAATTTTCTAAAACAAACATCAGAAAGAAAATTACCTTAAATGCCAAATACCAATCGTTCTCCTTAGACGCCTTGTTTCCAGCTTTATTCTTATAAACTTCAACTCTGTACTGACGCACCAGAAGAAGATTCTTCACAAAAGACTCAAAATTCATCTTACTGAGCACAACACTCTGCAGCGTCTTTGCCCCTAGAATAAACAACATAAACAAAGTTAAATGTTAAAGATGAGGATTTGAGGTGATACATGTCTGAGCACTTCACACATCAGCGGAACCTTGTATTCCCTAAGCAAGCCAACCTTTCACAAACTGTGGGATGAGCAAACACATCGTACGCACCGTGAGCATATCCGCAGCTCTAGCTGCTTGGAAGTCTGAGGCAGGGGAATTACTTCAGAGATAAGCAAGGGGTTGGTGATCAGCGGTCAATCACTGGACCCTCCCAGTAGAAGGGAAGAACTGATTCTGAACACATACTGCAGGTTTACCCATATTCAGTACACACAAAAGAGATGAATAAAAATAAAAATAAAAATGAAAATGAAAAAAATGGGTGAGGTGGCCCTCCAGGGGCAGGGCAGGAAAATCTGTTCCAGAACACACAGGGATGTTACAAAGAGAAACTTTCTCAGAAAAAAACAAAAACAAAAACAGGAAAGCAAAGCAAATTCCTTGGCTGGGTGGTGGCTGTGGCAGCCGTGGTGCCCTACTTTAATCCCAGCAAACAGGAGGCAGAGGCAGTCGAAGTTCTGAGTTCAAGGCCAGCCTGGTCTACAGTGAGTTCCTGGATGGCCAAGGATACACAGAGAAACCCTGTCTCAAAAAAAAACAAAAAACGAAAACAAAGTAAGTACATTCACAAAGGACTTGGGCGCTCTTAAAAATGGAACTGCTCAGGGCTGAGGTGGTGCTCAGGTTTCAATCACTTTCCCAGTTTGTATGACTTCCTGGGCTAGCTTCTCAGCAACACAACACATCACACACAGCACATCACACACAGCACATCACACACAGCACATCACACACAGCAAGTCTCCCTTCTAGCACTGTTCCCTACCCAGCAGCTTACCAGGCACAGGCTGGAGTTTCAGTGAGTACCAGCATATGTAAATCACTGCCTTCCCCTTTTACGCACTCACACAGTACACACACTGGTCCCCCTGGAGCTTGCTCCAGCCACACAGAACTAGCTTCTCTGTACTGGGAGATAAGTCTAGTGACCTGATCTATCTCTTCAGCATGGCCACACTTCTCAAAGAACCCTGTACATTTTCCAGGCTCTCATTGTGTTGAAAAGATTCTAAAACCAAATCCTATCACATGTGTGATTTTAACAAACTGCCAGACTGCATCCCTCCTTTGGTGATGTGTAACCTATTTTCCTACAGTCAGAGCACAGACAGGCAAGACCTCTGAGTGAAAGGACAAGCTGGTTTAGACCAGCTCCAGGCCAGGAGGCAGGGCTACAAAGCCAGACTCTTGTTTCACAAAAAAAAAAAAAAAAAAAAAAAAAAAAAAAAAACAAAACAAAACAAAAAAAAACAACCAAACCAAAAAAAAAAAAACATAATAAAACAAGAGTATTCGGGGACTGGAGAGAAGACTTAGTGGTTAAGAGTACTGACTGCTCTTGCAGAGGTCCTGAGTTCAAATACCAGCACCCGCATGATGGCTCACAACCATCTGTAGCTCTCTGGTCTTAGGGTACCAAGACCTTCTTCTGGCCTTTGTAGGTACCAAGCACACATATGATACACATATATACATACAGACAAAACACCCATATACATACATTTTTTTTTAAAAATTCAAACTTTCTCATCTGTTTCTCGATGGGAGTGATTTTGCTCCTCTGAGGAAACAATAATTTTGGGAGGCACATAAATTGTCACAAGGAACAACAGCACTTTGAAATCTAGTGGACAGGACCAGGGAAGCTTCTAACGTGATCAGAACAGAATAGCTTCTCACAATAAATGAATTATTGATTCTTCAAAATGTATATAATACCAAGGATGAGACCCCTTCTTAGGGGAAAATAATTTCAGTTCCAAGGAATCCAATGCCCTCTTCTAGACTCATGCACGGATAAGCAAGCAGACAAAACAGTCATACTCATAAAACAAATCTGACTCAGAGCACTGGCTGATCTTCCAAAGGTCCTGAGTTCTATTCCCAGCAACCCCATGGTGGCTCACAACCATCTGTAATGGGATCCGGTGCCCTCTTCTGACCTGCAGGCATACACGCAGTATATGTACATATATACATGTATACACACTGTATACATGATAAGCCAATCTTAAAAAATAAAATAAGTCTTTCTACACACACGCACACAAATAAAATCACCACACCATCCACTGGAATAAAAACTCCTTTTTCCCAGCACCCACATGGCTGCTTACAACTATTTTTAACTCTAATTCCAAGGGTTCTGAGGCTCTCTTCTAGCCTCCTCCTCTGTCACCAGGCACACAAGGTGCACACACAGACAAAACACATGCATATAAAACTCAGTACGTAAGTGTATAAGAGGCTAGTCTGAGAGAGGCAGGTGGATCCCTGTGAGTCATGTGGCTTCCAAGCCAGCCAAGGCTACAACACTAAGACACTGTCTGAAAAGCAGAAAATAAAACAAAATAAAAATATATCAGCTCTCCATTTAGAAACGAAAATGAAAAGTCTTATTTGGCAAAAATATTATGGTGAGGGAAGATGGTCTGGATAATTCTGGGAGAGCAGAATCAACTCACAGCATGTGCCAGAACCATCTGGTCAGCACAGGGCTGCTGAAGCCCGGTATTGAAGGCTCATCACTTCAACCATGGAGACCACACCTCAAGAAAAGCTCTCTGGTTATCATCTACAGACGCCATTTCTCTAGAAGGCAAAGTAAGTGTGACACACCGAGAGGCGGTGCACACTTGATCACAAGCATCTCCACGCCTAGTCTGTGTACACTCTAAGTGTGACAGTGCACGCTTGATGACAGGCATCTCAACGCCTAGTCTGTGTTCACTCTTAAGTTCCTGAAGAACCAACGGGTAAAGAGAACAGGCTTTTTCTGCTGTGACACGCACGATCGGAATAAAAACCTACCAACGCTCCACAGAAGGCGTATACTCGTTTGTACAAGATTCCTGAGAATGATGCATAATCCCTATTTCATTCCACTGTGCTAGGTAGTGAGACGTGAAGGAACTGGGTTAGATGCAAATTCCACAAAGAGCTAAATTAAATGTGGGAAATCCATACAATTATTTAGCAACCAAAGAAATGCTGTTAGTACAGATAATCCTTGAAATGAAGAACAAATAGGACTCCATTCACACGTTACATCCCAAAACAGCTGGAGAAGCATAAGCTGGTGGCAAGAGCTGGGAAGATTGTGAGGGAAAAGTAATAATGGAACAAGATTTGCATGTGTGTGTGTGGGGGGTGTCTGTCTGTCTCCTTAACTCAAGATAAGGAAAAGCCAAACACAACTGTATGTGGAGGTAGCAAAGCATCACCCAGCATAGGCCATAGAAATAGTATAGAGCAATCTCTTGTCTGCAACATCCATTTGCATAGGACAGCATAAGAATTACAACTCACAATCCCAAAGGCTGATAGAAGGAGCATTCATTGTATTTGAAAGAATAAGCAATAAGGGGGGGGGAGGTTGTTATGGTGATCAAATTAATCTACCTAGGCCACAAATTAAGAGGTCGGAAGCCTTTTAGGGAGAGATGTTGCTGGGTCAGTAGGCCCAGGTTGGGCGGCCGAGGAGGGGAATGCCGAGTACAGCTTTCCCACTAGCTCAACCGCACTCAGCAAATAGTAGGGGAGCTGCAGCTGAAATCCGGGAATTCAGCTCCAGGACAGATCCCAGGTCCTGACCACTCGGCAACACCGCCCTTCAACAACGGTCCATCACTGGTTCTCAAGCGGGACGGTTTCAAAACAAAACAAAACAAAAAACGAAGTTATATTGGCAAATGAGGGTGCCCTAAAGGAATTTCCCAACGTGCCCTCCACTCCTCACTCCTAGGTTACGGGCTGTTACAGGTTTGGGGCTACGCATGGTGGCACATGACTTTAATCCTATCAACTCGAGAGGCTGAAACTCCAGGATCCGGCGTTCGAGGACAGCCAGGACAAGGTGATGTATTGTCATGGGCTCTACAGTACCCAGAAGAGCATAGCCCGCTGTGCGGAGGCGAACCAAAACAATATTAAACGCGTGGCCCCAGGAGGCACCTCTCCAGCGCCGGGGAGCAGCGCGCTGCCCCACCGCTGACGCGCCCAGGTTTCCGGCCCCGGAGCTGCAAAGCTGCCCGCCGCGCTCCGGCCCGCGCCGCTGCCCTCACCTGCCGGCCCCATGTACTTGATCACGCCCTGGGTCTTGAACACCTCGCGGGCCGCCAGCAGCGCGTCCTCGCCGTGCGCCGTGTAAAAGTCGCCGCGGTCGAAGAGGCGCACCGTGGTGCTCGGCTTCTCCGGCATGCCCTCAAAGAAGCGCACGAAGCCCACCTCGGCCGCGCCTTCCAACTGCAGCGTCTCCTTAGGTTGCACCGCCATTATCGAAACGCTCCGCAAAACCCAAGAAGAGTACAGCGCGACCCTGCGTTAGCCGGGTCGTTTCCCGCCTCCCCAACCCTGCCCCTAAACCGCGTCCGGCCTCGGTGAAATCGCCCAATCAGCATGCAGCGCTGCGCCTCGGTGGGTGGGAGTCTGCCGCGATAGCCAATCATAACAGAGCAAGGCCTCAGCTTCCCGCGAACTCTAGGATTCTAGCTACTGCGCATGCGTCCGGCTTGCCTGAACGCTGACCTGCTGAGCGCATACCCTTCTCCCGAGGCTAAACTTTCAGGTCCTCACAGCGGATGGCCCTGCGGGTGCGTAGCTGGGTAGGCGGGGTCAGCTAGGAATTTGTGTATCAAGAGACCGGAAACGTATGAGTGAAATCAGGAAAACCTTGTAAACAAAGAACTACCCTCCCTGCCCCCCGCCCCAGCCTGGAGTGTGTGATCTACGTTAGCAGTGTAAATTGCCTAAGAGTTCAGGTTTATTCTGCACATCTTCCTACTGACTCGGTTTTGCATTTCGCCCTACCGTGGACTAATTCATTCAAAAAGACACTTTGCAAACCGAGTGCGATGACTTAATCCCAGGTCTACCAATGGAGTTCCAGAAATGTCAGGATTACACAGAGAAACCCTGTCTGGAAAAAATAAGAAAGGACACATTGGGGGCCCCTGTCTTCGGACACCAGGATAAGGCATCAAGTCTCATTACAGATGGTAGTGAACCACCATGTGGTTTCTGGGACTTGAACTCAGGACCTCTGGAAGAAGCTCTTACCCACTGAGCCATCTCTCCAGCCCAGCTCAGCAGTTTCTTAACTCCCTAATGTTTTCACAGTTGCCTACCTTGAGTTCAGTCCCCAGCTCCCATACCCATCGTTAAATGGTAACTCCAGATTCTCGCTGGAGAAATGGCTCAGAGGTTAGGAGCATTGGCTGACCTTCAAAGGTCCTGAGTTCAATTCCCAGCAACCACATGGTGGTTCACGACCATCTATGATGATGTCTGGTGCCCCCTTCTGGTGTGCAGGCATACATGCAGGCAGAACACTGTATACATAATACATAAATATTTAAAAAGAAAAAAAACTAATTTGCAAACAAGTGTGGCGGCATACACTTGAAACCCCAGCTCTCAGGAGGTGGGATCAGAAGGACCAAAAGTTCAAGGTGGCAGGAAGCTCAGTACAACATTATCCTTGGCTCTGCTGTTGGAGGCAAGGTTGGGCTACATAAGACTGCATCCAAAATAAATAAATAGCCTGTTTTGGGCTGTGTGTAGCAAGACCCTGTCTCAGTAAAGAAAAGGGGAAAAGAGGCAGAGAGGTTGCGTCTGGTTTTACTCTGTGCTAATGAATGGGTGCAGACAGCACTGTTTTAGAAGGTATATACACAGAGAGGAAGAGGTATACACTGACAGGGGAAACTGCAGGGCTATAAGCATTCTCTAGGGCTAATTACCTGATCAGCATGTGATTGTGGAGGGCCAAAGCATCCCAAGTCCTGAGCTAACCTACCTTGAGCTAACTTTATTTCCCTAAGAAGCTGCTCATTGCCCACCTCTGGGAAGACCTTAACAGCCTTGTGATTATCAAGTAATGTCTTTGTACAGACCCCTTAGTTTCTAACCAACATAAAGAGTAAATGTCATCAAATAAGATCCAAGGCCTCCAAGAGTCCCTCTCCCCTTTGCTGTCATCTGCCTACCCAATGTTTTCACCCATGCATTGGGAAATGCCTTGATTTATAACTTTATTTTGTTACTATAGAACTTCTTGAGAGCCATTGAGATGGTTCTGGGTAAAGGCACTTGTACCAACCCTGATGATCTGAATTCCATGCTGAATACCACCTACTGTGTGGTATCCATCAGAGAAAATACCTTGTGCATGGCTTTATCAGTTAACCAGTAACTACCCTGGTATTCAGGATCCCAGTGTAGCACTGAACTCTTCTTGGGGTGAGCTTTTAAACACACACACACACACACACACACACAATGTTCTGGATGTCATACTTCAGTTAACAAGAACAGTTAGCCAGAAGTGGAACTACCTAAGCCAAAAGGCAACGGTAGTACAATTAGAGAATTTCCCAGAACTCTGGACTTAGATGAATTGGGCCTTTGTTTTAATGTTGGCAAGTGGTGCTGTCTGTGTGCTGAGTTTTTCAGCCTGAATGCCATACCCATCATGGAGTCAGTTGTGCTAAGGTCTGGGGGCCTACCACAGACCCACAAGTAGGGAGAACCAACTCCCTCAAGACACCCTCAGACTTCCACACCCCCATGCTATGCTACTCATGTGAGCACAAATACACACAAAACACAAATAAATTATGAATCTAATGAATACCAAAACAATTTCATAAAACTGGTGATCATGTTGGAACCTTACCGTGTTGGAATAGCCTAAACTGTGTTTCTAGGCTATGGTTGCCTATATTTGACACCAAAATAAACTATCTTTTAGTCCCTTGGGGGGGACTGTGTTTTGCATTGATATATAGTTTAAGTTCCACAGGATAAAGACCTGAAGGAGATCAGGGCCCATTGTGTTGACACCCCTCACCCCATTCTGTAGAAAATTATTCGGCAGTTTTGGGGTTTTGGTGGTGGTGGTGGTTTGGTTTGGACAAGGATATGTGTAGCCCAGATTGACCTCACGTTCAGTGTGTAGCTGAGAATGGTCATAAACTGGGGTCACAGGCGTGAGCCTTTCCCAGTATCTTTAACGAGTTTCCAGGGTACTTCTTTCTGACTGCTGAATTTAGACACCACTAGCCCACAGGCTAATATCCACATACTTGGAAAACAAAGAAATGTAGAAAATCTAACTGCAGACTACCCTTCCCAGCCACATTTCCTGAAACTTGAACATGTCTGCCTATTTCCTTGACACTGATCTGGGGCCATGAACTTACTTTGTCTTGCAACATGACCTTCTGCTCTGGACTGGCCCTCTTTTAACCTTTCTGTCGGAAATGTCATCTTTCAATCCTCAGTCCATGTCCCTTTGCAGGAACCCTGCTCAGGTCCCAAACTGTAACTAGCTGTGTTTCTTCTGAGGCCCTACTCACATCTGGATTCAGGAGTCGGGGTACTAGTCGTTTTTAACCACACACCTGACCGGGACTGGGATAAATACTCATGCCTTTATCAATAATAGTATTGACTAACAAACATCTACTAGTTTGTCTGACAGGCTTTTAACTTCACATATGGCTACTGTTTGGGGACTTTTTATTACCATTTCTGAAGTTAATAGATATAAAATGAAGAACACGAGCCGGCTGTCAGCCTCGGCAAAGAGTGGCCAGTCTTAAATAATAGCAGCCCAGGCTGGCCTCTGACTCCATATATAGCCAGGGCTCACCTTCTGCACTGTTGCCTTTTTTTGAAGTGTTGGGATTACAACACTGTGTCTGTTTTGAGGGGTTATTTTAACACTTTTTTCCTGTCAATGAAATGTGTATATTGATGGCTGATAAACTCATCTGTAAGTCATTTCCAATTTCAACTCCAGCCTGGGTTCTTTTACCCCATGAAGTTGTGGACTCGTGAACACGATGGTGACAGTTGAACAGGAACCGTCTGTCTTCATCTTCTGGTGCTTATTCACACTGAGGCGGATGAGTACAGTGACACAGAAAGTAATCCCAGCACTTGGAAGGTGGGACAGGTGGAACAGGAGTTCAAGGCTAACCTCATCCGTGTAACAAATCTGTGCCCAGCCTGGGCAACAAGAGACCCTGTCTCAAAACAAACAGAACAGAGACCCAAGAATAGAGCAAGAAAAACCTTTCAAACCAGATTCTCAGTCAGTTTGGGTACGGGAGCTTAGAGTTTCAGGATAAGAGAAAGCTGAGCCTGCAGCCTCTCTAAAGGCTGAAGCAGGAATGTTAGTTTGAGGAAAAGTCTGGACTATACATGAGACCCTGTCTGGGGCGGGGAGGAGGTAAAATCTACAAATAGCAAGTGGCCCACACCTGTGATCTTATTGCTCTGGAAACAAAGACAGATAAATTGCTGCAAGTTGAAGTCCAAGCAGAGCTACTCAGGGAAACCTTATCTAAAAACTTAAGTTAAAATATGGGGTTAAAATAAAACTATGGGAGTAGGACAGGCTCATGAAGACTATTCATGTATTTTCTGGGAATGACAGACTTTCTTGACATCAAACACTACCTCTTTTCACACAGTTCTTCCTGGCCCCAACCATGGCTGTCTTCGACTGTCCTGGAACACTTGGGGACATGCCACTTAACATGCAGGTAGGATTATGATAAAGGGAAGGTTGTCTGTGGTACTTTAGCAGCCACCTTAGTTAGTTTCAACCATTTCATGCCTGCAGACATTCTGTCCCTATCTCAGTACAAACAAGAAGAGATACAGACTAGACATTCAACTGGGTCAAGTAGGAAGCATGAGACGGGATGGGTAAATCGGGTCTGGTGGCAAACACCTAAAAGGGGAAAAAAAGTTGCTTGTGCAAATTAGTGAGATCCTGTCTCAAAAACAGAAGGAAAGGGGCCACTAATATAAATTTCTAAAATTAGTGACCAGCACTCAGGAGGCAGAGGCAGGCAGATCTCTCTGAGTCGGAGGCCAGCCTTGTCCACAGAGTGAGTTTTAGGCCAGCCAGGGCTAGAGTCAGACCTTGTCTCAAAAACACACAACAAAAAGTAACTGACAAGGGGTCGGGATGTAGTCCAGTGGTAGACTATTCACCTAACACTCTTTAAACATAGTCAACACCCAGCATCCCCAAAGACGCTCTGATGAACTTTAGGCCTTTAGGCAAATGATTTTGGTGTCAGTGTGGAATTTGGACGAGACAGAAATTAATATATTGGTTGCAAAGTGATTGGTGAAGACAGATTAAAGGAGCATGTATTCCTGATGAAGAATGGATCTAGTGACTGAAAATAATGTAAGTCATAGAGTATTTGTGGCTTGATTCTTGACAAGGCAATCAATACATCTTTGATTCTATTTTGCTAGGTTTTAGTGTTTGAGGTGAGAGGTAGCCCTGGAGTTCAAGACATATATTAAAGGGTTTATAACTTCACAGGGACCTTCTTGTGTCTACACACACACACACACACACACACACACACACACACACAGAGGACTAAGACCCCTCACTAAAGGCTAGTTATGTGAAATGATTTAGAACTCAGTATGAAGAGACTTGGAGACTGATTGTTC
Source organism: Micromys minutus (assembly GCF_963924665.1). NCBI lineage: Eukaryota > Metazoa > Chordata > Mammalia > Rodentia > Muridae > Micromys > Micromys minutus. The sequence goes on along the minus strand of NC_137972.1, from coordinate 92,987,168 downwards.
ATCAGCTATCTAAGGTTAGATGGCAGGTAACTAAGGAATATGGATAGAATCCTCCTGCAGGAGAAGCAAGACAAAGAACACATTCTGGAAACATTAGCAGCATTTCAGAGTTGGTACAAGTGGCAACTGGCCAGGAGACACAAGATAATGTACAGACAACACACTAGGTGAGGACTGAAGCAATACGACAGGCTCTGGAGAGGATGACACACCCTAGCAGGGGTAGCTTCGGAGTAGAACTCAATGTGATAAATGTACAATCCCAAATTTGCCCTTTTGACCAGGTGTGTGCACTAGAGAAGCCCAGCAAAGTGGAGTTGTTCCCTAGTTCTGATAGATGCTTGCAGCTACTGCACCAAGTTCCTGCAGCATGCCTAGGGCTAGTAACACACCTGCTGCTGTAATCTGCCTTTTTTTTATTTTAAAAGATCTACGGGGAAAGGAAGCTCTCTGGCTGACTGGAACTCAGTATGAGGCTGGCCTGATCTCTCTTGAGATCCATCTGCCTGTTTCCCAAACACTGGGATCAAAGTAAGACCGAATCTGAAGAAAGCTGTTGGTACTTGTGGTTTGAATATGGCTACCATGCTCCCACCTTGAGGATACTGGACTGAACCTTTGAACCTGTAAGCCAGTCTCAATGAAATGTCCTCTGTAAGCGTTGACTTGGCTAGTGTGTCCTCACAGCAATGGAAACTTCCAGTGAATAGCTTTCTCCCGTCCTGTGGAAGTCACTGGCTCTGCAGCTCCATCTCGGAGCATTGCTGAAGCACTGTATCTGTGTCCCACAGCTTTGCCTGTACTTCAGTGTTCACGTGCTCAGTAGCATTCTCCTGGGTGTTCTCCCGAGGGTTTAAAACCTGTTAGTCACGTTCCTCATTGCTACAACAAAACCTGAGGAAAGCAGCTTACAGAGGGAAGGATCCAAAGTCCAGGATGGTGGCAGTTAGGAGGGAGGGGGCTGCTCACAATACATCAGTCGGTGGTGATGCTGCGGCCCAGCACACTTTCTGTGTGTGCATATTCACACTAAGTTCTCTGAAGTTCTACATTAAGGGCTGTTTCTCATCCTGTATGTGTTAAGTACTCACTAAAAGCTCCAGTTTGTACTAAGAGTGCTGTTGCATGTTTCCTAGTAGTGCAAATTGAACCCAGGCCTCTAACATGCTAAGCACATACTACTGAACACTCCTCCCCAACCATCCCAACCTCTCAGAATGTTACTGACGGTCAGGATCGCACCGGGTAGCCTGGAACTCTGTCTACATAGTCTGGGCTGGCTTTAAAACCACAATCATTGCCTTGGCCTCCCAAAAGTCGAAATCATAGGCATGAGCCAAAACACAAGGCTTTTCCAAGTTTAAGTCTGTTTTTTATTTCTTTAGGATAGAGTGTTAGATAGCTAAGGCCAGTAAGTGTCTAAACTACAAACATTAGCAGATTTCCTGGCAAACCCTAATCCTCCTACGTCAACCTCCCAAGTACAAGAATTACAGGTTTGTACCACTCAGCAGCAGAGCATTTACAGACCTTGTAAATGCAGATGCTAGAAAATATGGTTCATACAAACTTAGAAACTCAGTTTAAAAATGTTTTATTTCATTAAAAAAAAGTTTATTATGTACAAGACTCAGTATATAGAAGGGCAGCTTTAATCACAAAAACATGAGAGTAGTCATCTAATTCTACTGTGGAATGTTTGTGATACACTCTTCAATAATAAACATAAACTGCCTTAACTTTGTGGAACTTGGGTTCCACAGCAGACCTGCATATATAAGTCTAATTTTAGGGTTGGTAATGCCAATGTCAAGCTGTTTGTATTTATGAGTACAAATCTCACTATTACACATGTGTGGCCGTAACTAACAAAGCAGTAACCCTCGAAAGGTCTTCATTGTCCCAGGCCGCTTCCGTCCGGTGGACCCGTCCCGGTTCAGCACTCAGCATGGTTAGGCACTGAGCTCCCTGCGGACCTCACCCATCTCCTTTATCTGCAAATGAGGAGCATGCAAGGAAACTCAAGTAACAGCCCCACTCTGTTCCTTCAGGATTGTCTGTTTGAGACAGGGTTCCTCTGTGTAGCCCTGGGGGTCCTGGAACTCACTCAGTAGACCAGGCTGACCTTGAACTCCTCAATCCCCTGCCTCTGCCTCCTGAGTGCTGGGATTAAACGTATGTAACACCACTCACAGCCCTGCCCTCGGAAAAGTTTGCTCTTACGAGTTATTACAGGGGACAGAACAAGGACCTTCCTTCACATTTATACTCATGTAAAGAACAAAAGAAAAAGGAGAGTGGAGCTGGAGAGGCGGCTCAGTGGTCTTGGCTTCGGTTCCAAGCACTTACATGGCAGCTCACAACTGTTTATAACCAGTTCAGGAGGATCTGGTGCCTTCTTCAGGTCTTCTACAGGCACCAGGCACACACTTATTTCAGAAATAGATACAGGCAAAACACCCATACATATAAAATAAAAGGAAATCAACTATTTTTTAAAAGCTGTATTGTTAAAAAAAAAAAAAAAAAAAAAAAACTATATTGATTTCAGGATCCAGTCTGTACTTGTAACAAGATGGCCCCAGTAAAACTAGATTTTTTTTCAGGTTTTTAACTGAATACATCTAACTTTTATAGCCAAGAATAATGACCACATCACCTGACATCAATGTTCATCTTCTAATTTCTTATGGTTTTTTTTTTAAGATTTATTTTATCTTTTGTATGAATGCTGTCTGCATGTATACCTGCACGCCAGAAGAGGGCATCAAATCACACCACAGATGGTTGTGAGCCACCACGTGGTTGCTGGGATTTGAACTCAGGACCTCTGGAAGAGCAGCCAGTGCTCTTAACCACTGAGCCATCTCTCCGGCTCCCTTTTCTTTCTCTCTCTCTCTTTTTTTTTTTTTTTTTTTTTGAGAAAGAGTTTCTTTTCTTGTAAAGTCCTAGCTGTCCTGGAACTTGCTCTGTTCAGACCAGGCTGGCCTTGAACTCACTGAGATCAACCTAAGTCTGCCCTGAGTGAATGCTGGGACTAAAGATGAGCACCACTAACCCTCAACGCTTCTGAGGGCTTCAAGTTACTCATTCAGCTGGATGTGGCGGCTAAACTCTTGAAATCTCAGCACTCAGGAGGCAGAGGCGGGTGGGTCTCAAAGTTCAAGGCCAGCCTGATCTACAGAGTGAGTTCTGGGACAGGCAGGACTATGTAAAAGTCCCCAGGCTCCAAATAAACAAATAAAAAGGAAAAGCAATTAAAAAAAAAAGTTTTTCAAAACAGGCTTTCTCATTTCTCTGCAGCCCTGGCAGGCCTTTCCTCGGCAGTACTGGAATCCAAGGTGTGAGTCCTGTGCCCCTCAAATGGTTCTTAGAAACTTGTGGGGAGACAGATCAGACCAGCAGTCACACTGGGTCTCTCACACAGCTCCACTGGGCTATGACTCCACATCACTAAAGCTAGAGCCGGAGGTTTCTGTACCACTTGTCAAGGAAGCAGGAAGCACATATGACATGGCCTGTCACAGGCCCAAGACTGTCCCTGAGACTATAGCGTCTACAGTGTAACTGTGCTCTGCCAGTGTCTCCAAAGGGTCACTGACTCCTCTGGTTAAGAGACTCAGCATATCCTGTATCCACTTACCTCAGCCTTCTCATATTTTGCTGATTTCTTCCTTGTAGATATAACCTGAAAGAAAAACCATTTACTGTTACTACTCAAACCAAAGTGACAAAATTAACATATGTGCTCTGAACACACATAAGCATCTAAAAACTGGTCACATTGTACCAATTCTCTTAACTGGCTACACCAATACCAAAGGTCCCTTTCTGGAGCAATAGTTATTAACTGAATATTGACAAAATACCCCACAAGTTCACTTACCAGCCATTCTCAGATAATGAATACTCAGACTGTTCTCTAGGTTTCCCTTTCAGATACGGTTACACATGACCCTGAATGTGCTTAATTTTGGGTTGGCTCTCGTTGCATATGTAGCCCTTGCTGGCCTGGGACTCACCATGGAGACCTGGCTGGTCCCTAGCTCTCCTCTACCTCCTTGAGCATGGGGATTAAGAGTATGTTCACAGAGCTGGAGAGATGGCTCAGCAGTTAATAGTACCAACTGCTCTTCCAGAGGTTCTGAGTTCAATTCCCAGCACCCACATGGTGGCTCACGACCATCTGTAATGGAATCTGATGTTTTTTTCTGGTGTCTGAGAACAGCTACAATGTACTCATATAAAATAAGTAAATCTTATATGTATATAAAAAAGAGTATGTTCATAACTGTCAAGCTTCTACATGGGTTTCTATGTGTCAGTTAGGTTTCTGTTGACTCTGTGTGTTTATCTGCCAGCTGAAGTTCTATAAACCATCTATCCCTACTTACTACCAATTTTTTATTGTGGGAATGGGTTGCTGCTGTTTTAAGACAGGACTCTGCTATGTATATCCTAGCCTTGAACCTTGATATAACAATCTGTCTTAGGGTTTCTATTCCTGCACAAAATATTATGACCAAGAAGCAAGTTGGGCAGGAAAGGGTTTATTCAGCTTACACTTCCACATTGCTGTTCATCACCAAAGGAAGTCAGAACTGGAACTCAATCAGGTCAGGAAGCAGGAGCTGATGCAGAGGCTATGGAGGGATGTCACTTACTGGCTTGCTTCCCCTGGCTTGCTCAGCCTGCTTTCTTATAGAACCAGGTCTACCAGCCCAGGGATGGCACCACCCACAATGGACTGGGCCAGGGATGGCACCGCCCACAATGGGCTGGGCCCTGTCCCCTTGATCACTAGTTGAGAAAATGCCTTACAGCTGGATCTCATGGAGGCATTTCCTCAGCTGAGGCTTCTTTCTCTGTGATAACTCCAGCTTGTGTCCAGTTGACACAAAACGAGCCAGTACACAATCCTCCTGCCTCAGCCACCTTGGGTATATGCCGCTGTGTTTAGCATTGCGGTATTTCTATTTTGTGTATGAGTGATGCGCTCAGACCCTCGTGTGTGTGGAGGTAGAACAACTCTCAGGAACTAGTTCTCAGTTGCCACTTTATGAGATCAGGATTTAACTGTCACCAGTTGTACTGGCTGGTTTTGTGTCAACTTGACACAAGCTGGAGTTATCACAGAGAGAGGAGCCTCAGTAGAGGAAATGCCTTCATGAGATCCAGCCCATTGTGGGCGGTGCCATCCCTGGGCTGGTAGACCTGGGTTCTATAAGAAAGCAGGCTGAGCAAGCCAGGGGAAGCAAGTCAGTAAGTAATGTCCCTCTATGGCTTCTGCATCAGCTTCTGCTTCCTGACCTGCTTGGGTTCCAGTCCTGACTTCTTTTGGTGATGAACAGCAATGTGGAAGTGTAAGCTGAATAAACCCTTTCCTCCCCAACTTGCTTCTTGGTCATAATATTTTGTGCAGGAATAGAAACCCTGACTAAGACAAATTGGTACCAGAAGTGGGGTATTCTTGTGACAACCTAACCAAGGTTTGGGGAAGACTGTGGAATGACTTTGGAACTTTGAGCTCGAAGAGCCATTGGAATGTTAAGAGCCCTGTGGAAAGTGTGGTTTCTTTCACTGCAGAATATCAGCATTCTATGTGCTAATGTCTTCTGAGAGTCCCGTCTTACCTTCTATGCAGTCATTCACCTAGAGTTAGTGAGCTGCCCAACTCTTACATTTCCATGTCCTGATGTGCCTGCCCCAAGCACCTGGTAACATGGGCAGCCCTGACAGTGTAAAACAGGAACTCAATATTTGCCTTTATGGGATGAGAACCAAGTGTGGTAACAATGCTGGACTGAAATCCAAGTCACCAAGACACCTTCAAATCTATCTTTATTTGGGCTGAGATAACATCTTGCTGGCCTTAAAGTCATTTTATTTTCACACCCCCCCCCCAAGATTTCTATTCATTTTATGTTTATGTTTATGTGTACCTGGTGCCTATGAAGTTCAGAAATTAGTTAGATGCCTTGGAAGTGAGCTACTGATGGTTGTGAACTCCCTGTGGATTCTGGAAGCTAAATCCGGGACCTCTCCAAGAGCAACATGTGCTCTTAACCACTGACTCATCTCTCCAGGCCCTGGCCTTAGAGTCTCGATTGTCCTGCCTGAGCTTCCCAAGGGCTTGGAATACAGAAGTATGGCATCATACCCTGCCATGTTCTGGATTCTGACGTACTGGTGTGACTACCCGATACCGATCACCCTTAAGGTCCTGGGACAAAGCAGACTTCTTTAAATCTCTAAGACTTCTACCTTTACCTCTGCATTAGGAGTACGCACTGTACCACTATACTGTACCCAGTGCAAATTTGTTACTTATCTAGAATCACTGCTACATGGACTATTTTTGACTGTTTTCTTGCTAACTTAAGCTCTGTGTTGCTTTGGAGACAGAGCTCAGTTTGCAGCTCCATCAAAACCAAACGAAGGATAAGTGTGCTGTGCATCTCAGTGATCGTGACCGTGCTGGAGCTCAGGTCTGCGGCGCTCGGGCAGAAGCACTGCAGTCCTTGCAGGGAACTTGGCTGTGGTGTTCAGCTGAGGTGCTTTCTCATGAGAGACCGACCCTTTCCAGCTTCAGGAAGTGACTATTTGGTAAAGAGGAACCAGAACTACAGCACAGTCCTTCACTGAGGTCCTCAGACATCTCTCCGTGAGCCCTGACTCACCCTGTACTCACCAGAACAACAATCCCCGCGATGATCGCTAATGTCACCACCACAATGACCGCGATGATCCCAGCCGTGAGGCCCTGCATGGAGAACTCGGGTGCCTTTTCGTCAACATAGAAAATGAGGGTCTGCCCGGGGTCCAGATCCAACTGTTCTCCACTCACTCTCAGGTCCATCCTCTTAGAAGCGTGGAACAAGGACTCCCCCTTCACCTACAGAGAAGAATCAAAACTGTCCAAATCAATCAGCACGGGCACTGGGTCTACACTGCCAACTGTATGCCAGACCAAATCAATCAGCACAGGCACCGGGTCTACACTGCCAACTGTATGCCAGACCAAATCAATCAGCACGGCACCAGGTCTACACTGCCAACTGTATGCCTGAAGAAAACTGTTGAGAATCTTCAGTTTCCATAACAATCTGATCCAGTGAAACTTTAAGGCACGGTTTATTACGGGAAAATGCCATCCACTAAAGGAGAAACATCGTCCATGGACCTACCCTCCACACTAAAAAATAACAACACACGGCCGATTCAGTCTCATCCTTTCTTCTATCCCTTCATCTCCCAGGCCCAAAGTACCCTAAAGTAAATCTCAGAAGAAATATCTCTCTGTAGTAAACACAAGTTTAGCTGGGTGCCATCTTCCATCTGTAATCCTACCATCTGAGACGGCTGAAGCCTACCCTCTACGTAGTTCTAGGTCAGCCTAGGCTAATGAAGGACTGTCTCAAAACAAAGGAATAATAAAGAACAAACAATAAGCAAACATATATAAAAGGTTGTCTCTGAACTCAGTCCTCCTGCCTCAGCCTTCAGAGTGTTAGGATTACAGAGTATTCCACCACTTCTGCTGCTCACATAAATGCTTTTAAAATGGACACTGGGCAGCGGTGGGGCGAGCACTTAATCCCAGTGCTCGGGAGGCAGGCACGTGAATCTCTAAAATTTTAGGCCAGCCTAGCCTACAGGGTGAGTTCCAGGCCAGTCAGGGTTAAACAGGGAAAAAGGAAGACAAAACAGAGACTGACTTGACATTTCAGCACTTAGAGGACATGAGTTCGGTTCCTAGAGCCCACATCAGGCAGCTCCCAACAAACCAAAACCCAGGTCCCGGGGAACCACTTAGTTTCTGGTCTTCAAAGACACCTACACTAACATGCATATAGATACAGAGACACACACCTACACAGAATAAAACTTAATCTTTAAAGAGGAGACTGACTCCTATTAACAACCCTAAATGGAGGATGGATATATATACATATACATACATACATACATACATACATACATACATACATACACACACACACACACACACACACAGAGAGAGAGAGAGAGAGAGAGAGAGTGTAACCACAGAGAAAATAAGAATTATAAGAAAAAAGAAAGCTAGGTACACATAGTTCAGTAGTAGACATTGGAACATTGGAACGCTCCCAGAACATTGGAATACATACTGGGTCCAATTCCTAACACAGCACGAATTAAAACAGAAGTCAGAGGGCCTAGAGGCCTAGCATGTCCAGGGTCCAGTCCTCAGTATGACAGAAACTAGTAATAGTGACACATACTAGTAGTCTAGCACTTGGGACTATTACATCACAGACCCCTACCTGTCCCTCCTCCAGGCCATGCATTTCCTACCAGACTTTCTGTGTCGCCTGGAACAGAATTTGTGCTTCCTCATCTCTCCGCTCCTAACAAAAAAGCTGACACCTGACATTCTCCCAAACATGCTCTGACTCAGGCTGGGCTCCCCGGCCGCTAAGAAAGCTACAGAGGAAAGGACTCACCAGCCTGCTCCCTGACACGGTAAATACCTCTATTCTTTTTTACATTTTTCTTGGCTTCAGATTTATTTTTTATTATCCTTAATTGTTATCTGGGTTTTTTTTTTGTTTTGTTTTGTTTTGTTTGTTTGTTTGTTTGTTTCTCAGGACAAGGTTTCTCTGTGTAGCTCTGGATGGCCTAGAACTCTCTGTAGACCAGGCTGGCCTCAAGCTCAGATCTGCCTGCCTCTGCCATCCACCACCTATGATTCCTCACCCCGCTGACAGCTGCCTGGTATGCTTGCTGGGATCAGACAGTCTGAAAGAACAGAGCGGACATGCTGCTCACTCTGCAAAGCCGTCTCACAGCCCCACTTTACACTTGTTTTCACAAAGTGTTTATAATGCTCCCTCCAACCCATGTCCTCCGGAATGACGCACCATCTCTCGTGAAGCTCTCCTACCTCATGGCTCAACCACAGCCCCATGCCGATGGCCCTCTCTCCTGTAAAGCTCATCTTTGGAAGGATAATTTCACAGTGTCTCCCTTCCCAAACCACTACTCTCCTTTTAGACAGACCCCAGCACTTGGGAGAAGGAGGCAGGAGAATCAGGAGTCAAGGCCAGCCTATAAGAACCTGTCTGAAAAAGGAACAAATCCTGGGCTTTGACCCCAGCACTCTAGAGGAAGCAGCAGGCAGATCTGTGTGACTGCAGGAACAGCCAGGGACACACACACACACACACACACACACACACACACACATCCTGTCTAAAAAAACAAATCACTAAAAAAGTATTAAGATTTAAAAGTCACACGGTTTATACTTACATCTTTCTCGAAATAGTAAGCCACATCAGCTATGTCCACGTCATCGTGAGTTTTCTCAGAAGAGTTTTGCTTCAGATCAATAGTAATGACATTTTTCTCATACTGGAGGAAACGGTGAAAATACCAATTAATACAATTAAAATATATGAAAAGTCTGTTCAACAGTCAGAATATATAGAATTTTGTTTTCTGTAATTTACACCCACCAGAATGTAAATTATGAAGACTTTATCACTAGTAATTAGAAAATCTTTGAGAGAACTTTATCTAAGAGTAAAAGAGCAATGCAAACACTTTAAAAAAAAAAAAAGATTTATTTATTAATACATAAGTACACTGCAGCTATCTCCAGACACGCCAGAAGAGGGCACCAGATCCCATTACAGGTGGTTGTGAGCCACCATGTGGTTGCTGGGAATTGAACTCAGTTCCTCTGGAAGAGCAGCGGTGCTCTTAACCACTGAACCATTTCTCCAAGCCCCCATGCAGTTTTTTGTTTGTTTGTTTGTTTGTTTTTAAGAGTTAAGGCAAGGACTAACTAGGTATGATAATTAGTTTTAATTGTCAACTAAAATCTAGACTCATTTGAGTCTCATTGGGCTGAGCTATGGGCAAGTCTGTAAGAACTATCTCCATTATGAGGTGGAAAGACCCACAAGGACTATGGCCTGCATCACCTCCTGGGCTGGGGCCTGGACTAAAAAGACAGACAGAACTGGACAAGGCACGGGTGTGTCGTCCGTTCTCTCTGCTCTTGACTGTGGACGTTGCTAGCTGCTTAGTGGCCGCCACACAGTAAGTTCCTGCTGCACTGAGACTCTAATCTGGGATTGTTAAGACATGGCTCAGCAGTTTATAGCACGTGTTGCTCTTAAGGAGGACAGGGGTTCAATTCCTAGCTGCTAACCATCTGTAACACCAACACCACTAGGGTGTCCAATGCCCTTTCCTGAACTCTTGGAGCAAAAACATGGTGCACATGTACACCTGCAGGCAAAACGCTGATACAAGGAAAATAAACCTCAAAACAAGGTCAATAAACCCTCTCTCCCCTAACTTGCTTTCTTCAGGGCACCTTATCACAGCAGCAGGAAAGCAAACCAAGACACTGGCTGGGTAAGGACAGCCTGTAGCAGGCACACGGGAGCTTGCAAAGTCGATGGAAGGAAAACTACTTGGATTCCATACTAAGTGCCCAGGATTTAAATTGTTACTAAAATTCATTTACCTACCATTAAATATCACTGGCTGGCTGCCTGGGCAGTGGTGGCTCACCCCTTTAAGCCCAGCACTTCAGAGACAAGACAGGCATATCTCTGAGTTCCAGGTCTATAGCCTGGTGTATAGAATGAGTTCTAGGACAGCCAGGGCTAAACAGAGAAACCCTGTCTGAGGGTGGGAAAGACCAACAGTGGATGTCATGTATACTCAAACCATCCCCCCTACCAACTTGCTGCTAAAACTAGATCATTTACAAAGAAAGGAAAGAAAAAAAGAAAGAAAGAAAGAAAGGAAGGAAGGAAGAAAGAAAGAAAAAGGAAGGAAGAAGGAAGGAAAAAACCCAAAAAAACTTACCAGAAAGAAAGAAAGAAAAAAAGGAAAAGAAAAAACAAACAAAACAAAAAACAAAAAACTTACCACAATATCTGTGATAAATTTCTCCTTCAGCTTGTATCGAGATGTAAATGCCTCCTTAATTGCTCTACAAATAATTTACAGGTTTTAGTTTTTTAACTGTACCATAATAGAATCTCTACTTTTTAAGCAGATAGCTCAAGGACTTAGTTGTTATAATTTTATATGTATGTGTATATGTATGTATGTACATATATATACACATACACACTTTTTTTTTTTTTAAAAGAAAGGGCCTCACTATGTAGCTAGCCCTAGCTGACTTGGGACCTGGTGTGTAATGGTAGCTAGAGTGAACAATTTTAATTATAATACATATATATATATATATATATATATTTAATTAATGTAATTTAACACCATAGTAAGTGGTTCAAGTCAGCATCAGCCATTGATCCTAGAGCTGCTGGGTGTCAGTCTGCTTAGAAGCAGAGGATTTACACAGTACCCATGTATCTGTCAATGGATTATTCACAAATTCCAAAAGGGAAAATGGAAATTTCCCGATAGAGAAACCTGCCAGACGTAGCCTGTAAAGGGATAAAGCCCATATTGATGTGATCTGCATCACATATGTAATTTTCCTGTCAAGGGGCATAAACACAGAGTATATGTGTAATCACACTTACTTCTGCAGACTCTCAGTGTTGTAAGGGTTTTCTCTTTCTTTGTGTTTTAGTTCAATGATGATCCAGCTGTAAGACAAGATGTGTCAGCTGTGTGTAACTCTTTCATGTGGTTTTACAAAGAGGCAGATACTCAAATTCCCAACCAGGAGGGATTAGAGCTAGCAGAAGCTGTGTAAGTGTGTGATAAACATGCCTCCCCTATCCTGTACACACAGGGACCGTACCCAGAAATTAACCCGGTCCTGACACTGCAGCAGCAACAGCACAGAGGCCGACTGAAGTCAAGGCCAGGTTGGCTGTGCTGGGCCCCGTTCAAAGTGAACTGCAGAGGCAGGCGAAGGCAGGCCAGAATTCTAGCAGGAAACCATGTCAGAAAGAGGTAGGGGAGGGGACCTCGGGCACAGAGAGCAACAATCGACCAAATCATGGCAACTGCAAGCCTTGGGCCTGCCTCCTTCCCCATTTCTTCCTTTTGTTAACAGGACTTGTGTCTGTTTCCTCTGCCTCTGTCATGCTCAGCAGAGTCCCAGCTTCTCGACCACTTGTCTCCAGCATAAATAGCTCAGCTTTAAACCTCAATCCATGAGCACATACAGTTTAATACATACTCACTTTACACTAATCTGACTTCAAAATGAGCACCAGAGAGGCTCAGTGAAAATAAAGGGAACGAGGTCTCAACCACTACCACTTCTATAAAACCTAAGACCCAGCCTGTCTACACAGGAAACTCCTAAGCCAGCTCTGGAAATGTCACAATCCCAGGCCCAAGACCACCCAGGCCTCCTTCCATTTCCCATACTTAGTCACTTCTCAAGGAGAAAAACCTTCAGGACTCCATTTCCACAAAACAACACAGTTGGATTAGAAACAAGAAAACAAACATAACTGGATTAGGGCCAATAAAACCCAACAAGACTGGTGACGGCCATTTTATGAGGCACAGAGACAGGATAGACACTTGTCACCCAAAAGATCTCAAGGAGCCCAGGCTGGTCTCAAACTCACTGAACTCCCATGCCCAGCCTTTCCTGGGTTTTTAATTCCAAAGCACATAATCTCCTTTGGTTGACAAAGCTAAACTTAAGCAAACCCATGAGAAAGTTCACTCACTAGGTCCTCACTCTCTCGGAGCATGTGATCTCCGTGTCCTTGTCGGTCCTCCGGACACCAGCCGTGTTCACGCACCAGCACGTGGCAGTACCGTTGCACTGCTTGGCTTTGAAGAGCCCTTGCTCGTCACACTCGGGGTCATACAGCCCGTCGTTGTTCTGGATGGCATCCTCCGGTTTCATCCTCCTCCCGGACTTGCTGTGAGCCATTTCCGCCTTCATCACCAAACATTTGGATGCCACTAGGGAGACACGGTAAAATGAAAATTAACCACAGCTTCCCGTGCCCAGGGCAGAGCACGTGAAGGTTATTCACGCTCCCTCGAATCTCCCCACACTCAATCGCTTGCCGCAGATAATTTCGGAAAAATAACGCCGATGACAGCCAGTAAAAGTCAGCTCAAGGAGCCTCGATTTGAAGAGTATTACCAAGGTTAAACCTACAGGCAGACAGATCCTCTTACTCACGTTTGGAGCAAATGACAGTATTCTGTGTGCCATAGGAGGTGCACTGGCATTCACCGTTCTCGTTCTCCGAGCACCTTGTCGTCAGCCTGTAGTTGTCGCAGACACAGTCTAGAAAATTGTAAAACGTTAAAGATGCAGCCCCACTGTCAGCTCATTCTGTCAGCCATGCCTTTAAGAAGTGGTGCTGAGCCAGACACGCTGGCGGATGCCTTTACTCCTAGCACTGGAGGTTGATCGCTGAGGTGCAGGCCAGTCTGGTCTACTATGGAGTTCTAGGTCAGCCAGTGCACAGAGAAAGAAAGAAAATGTATCCTCCATCCATGTGCTTTGTCATAAAATGCTATCTCTCAAAAAGTAAAATAAACACACCAGGGTATATAATAGCACACACCTTTAATCCCAGCATGACAGAGGCAGAGGTTGATGGACCCCTGTCAGTTCAAAGCCCGCCTGGTCTACACAGTGAGTTTCAGGAGAGCCAGGACTATGCTGATAGACCATGCCTCTTAATCAAAATAGATAGTTTAAAAATTAAGGGAAAAAAAAGTAACCCTGAGTATTTTTCAGCTATAATTTGCGCAGAGTCATCTCACACGGTCCACTTTGTGACATTATACAGTCTAATTTGTTCTAAGCAGAGTGAATCAAAGTTTATTAAGATGCGGCTGAGAATTCTGCAGGGTGGGAATGGCCCCAAGGGAAGAAGACGGAGGGATTTTCTTGACAGAGCCTTGGGCTGTGCTCACAATGGATTAGCACACCCTCTGTATTTCTCTCTTCTCGGCAAGCTCTTTCTTTTTAAATGTATTACGTTATTTACTCATTGGAGCAGGGCACTCTATGGTGTAAGTACAGAGGTCAGAAGATAAACCTGTAGAGTTCATTCTCTCTTCCCATTACTTGGGTCCTGGGATCAAACTCTGGTCACTAAGCCTAGTGATCCACAAGTACCTTCAGTCACCAAGCCATTTCTTCGGCCCCAAAGTAGGATTCTTCACCCTTGGTCTCCTCGGTGCTGGGCTTAGTTGATTACTACCCATGGATAATTTTGCTGTTGTTAGCATTGTTTTTAATTTTTTTTTAAGATTTATTTACTTTATGTATGTGAGTACACTGTAGCTGTCTTCAGACACACCAGAAGAGGGCATCAGATCCCATTACAAATGGTTGTAAGCCACCATGTAGTTGCTGGGAATTAAACTCAGGAGCTTTGGAAGAGCAGTCAGTGCTCCTAACCACTGAGCCATCTCTCCAGCCCTGTTTTTAATTTTTTATTATTTTTTGGAGCAGGGTCTTGCTATGTAATCCAGGTTAGCCTCAAGCTCACAATCCTAAAGGCTGGAATCACAGACATGCAGCTATGTACAGAACTACGTGGCCCTGGTTGGCCTGGAACTCTGTGTAGACGAAGCTTCTTCAACCAGATATCTACCTGGCAGATCTTCAGCCAGAGTATTAGGACTAAAGGCTCACAGCACAGCCAGAAACAATGTTTTCAAACCAGCCCTCTAAAGACTGTGTCATTCTTGCAGCTACTTGAACTACTGGACTTTCCTTTTTACTGAGCTTTTTTTACTATACAGTTTTTCTACATATTCTGTGTATGCACATACACACATGCCACAGTTCAAATGTGGAAGTCAGAGGCCGACGTGGGAGCCTGCTCTACCCTTCTGCCTGAGGGCCTTGGGAATTCAGCTCAGGAGTAACTTTACCCACTGAGTCATTTAAAAGAAAAGAAAGAAAGAAAGCCTTTCCCCTCCCTTCTCTGAGTCCCTCCCTCAGTCTGTCTGTCCTGTTTGTCCTTCCTTCACTTTCTGAACGTCTTATTTTATAGCCCAGGCTCAAGAACAGCCTCTTGCCTGGGCTTTCCCAAGTGCTAGTGCTGGGCTCACAGGCGGAAGTTCCCACACCAAGCTGCTCCCCCCACTTTCCACTGCCTCCCTCTCTACCTACAATCTCATACTTGTCTAGGAGTAATTTTATCTTTTTCCCCAAAAGTCAACAACTCCAATTCTGCAATCTATGGACCCTTCCCCTCATATTCCTTCCTACTTGGGGCCCTGACGGTGTCTGTTCATGCCTTTCTCCATTAAACAGGGCTCCATTAGCCCAGGCTGCCCTCCACTGCCACACCAATTCAAGATGACCTTGAGTTGCTAATCCCACAGGATCTGCTTCCCAAGGTCTAGGGATCCAGGTACCTTGTTTATGGGGTGCTAGGATATCAAGCCCAGGGTTTGCTAGGCAAACACTCTACACCCCAGCCTTCAATTTAAGTCCAAGAAATCAGAAATAAGTAACTTGATCAACTGTATTACTTTAAGTGTAATTAATGAACATAGGCCACATCTCCCTAGTTGAGAATTAAATCCTTCCCAGAAAACAAAACTAAATTATATTTAACTTTAAAAAAAATTATGAAAGAAAGGAAAGGAAAAGAAATCCTCTCCAGGCTGTTTCGTTCAATTCTCCACTTCCAGACACCATCTTAGAAATAAATCGAAAGTCGGAGCAAACTCTATAGCAAGAACTAAGATCAAACTCCATGTTTTTATGTCTACAGCGCGTTCAGTCACTGTTTAAGAATAGTTCTTAAAGACTAAAGGAACAACCCGGTGGCTCTAGGGATAAAAGCCCATGAGTTTAATCCACAGAACGGATTCAAACAAATTGTCCGACTCCATGTAAACAGTTTTAAAAATAAAAGCCTACAGGAAGTAGAAAACTCCCTTCATGAAATGTTGGGAAAATGGCTATAATTCTACCTGTACTCCAAAACACAAAGATATACAATTTTAATCCTGGGAATTCTTAGAGTAGAAAGATGATGCGATCTCTAGCAAGGTCCTTACAGTTTATCTTTGTCTCTGTCCTCCCTACAATAAACACTGCATTAGTCATGATTCTCAGAAACGGGAAAGCACACCTCGGGCCGGTAAGTCCCCGGAGGCCCGCCTCCGACGCGCAGGTGCACAGCGGCCTCGGGGGAGCTACCTGTCCCCTCCCGGGGCCCACATCCGGGGACCCGGCAGGTTCGGAGGGAGGGGGGACTGACTGGCAGGTCGCAGCGACCAAGGCCTAAGCTCTGGGGTTTGGGACCCCAAGTTGGGGCCGCCACACCCCCGGCGACCCCGGCCCCACGCCCCCGCGTGGCGCAGCACGCCGCCGCCTCCTCCGAGAGCGCGTCCCGCCCGCGCCGTCCGCTCCCCATCGCCCGCCCGACGCGACCCCACACCGCCGCCCCAGGTCCACGCCTCACCTTTCTGAGCCGCGGCCAGCGACGCCGTGACCACCGCGAGCACGAGCCCGAACGCGAGGGCCTGGGGGGACGCCATGCTGCGCGCGGAGCGGCGGGGACTCGCGGGGGTGCGGCGCGGGACGGCTCCGGGGACAGTGGCGCTGCGCGGCGGCCAACGGACTGAGCGCTCCGCGGGAGCCGACCTGCCGACCTGCCGCCCGGCGGCCACGCCCCTCGGCCCTCCCCGCGCCGCGCCCCGGCTCACCGCCCCGTGAGTCACCGGCCCCACCCCGCCCCTCTCCAGGTGCACGCTGCCCCGGACCTCAGGCGGGGACCCGGGTGCCCGGCAAGGACCGGATGTCGAGGACAGCGGGACGAGACTGGACCTGAGAGCCGAAAGGGACACCAAGACAAAGCGAGAACTTCCTGGAGGAGAGACAATAGCGAATACTTGGCTTTGCGCTGCGCCTGGCAGTTTACCTTCCAATACCTGTTAAACTTTTAAAATGGTTATTTATGTGTACGAATTGTTGCCTGCTTTCGAGTCCACCACGTGCGTTCCTGGTCCCGAATTAGTCAGAAGAGGGCTCCGATGCAGTGGATCGGGAGTTATGGATGGCTAAGAGCCACCCTGTGAGTGCTCAGAATGGGACCCCGTCATCTACTAGAGCATAACCTTCCTTACGCTGCGACCCTTACGGTGACCCCCCCCCCCACACACACACACCATGCAATTATTTTCATTGCTACTTCCTAACTGTAATTTACTACTGTTATGAGACGTAATGTAAACGCCTGTTTTCGGATGTTTATAGTGATTCACACAGGTTGAGAAACACTCCCAGAGGACCAAGTGCTCTTAACAGCTGGTCCATCTCCAGCCCGGAATAGTACGCCTTTTTAACTAGAGTGCTTGCTTTGACTATCATATATTTTAGTTATTTTATATTTTGAGATTATGGTAGAATTACATCAATTTCTCACTTCCCTCCCTCAAACTCTACCTGCGCTCTTCCGGGTTCAAGGAATGCTGATTCGTATATTGATAAAAACCAATTTCTTCCAAAATTTAGGGAAGTCTTAGAAACAGATTTAAAAGACAGCAAAAAGCTGGGCGTTGAGGGACAGACACACCTTTAATCAAAGCGCTACGGAAGCAGAGGCGGGGGGGGGGGGGGGGGGGAGTGCTGGGTTTTATGGGTCCTTGGGGGTGGGGGGCGGACACACTGTCCAGCCCCCAGTTTGGGTTGGTCAGTTTAAACAAAGACGGCGCCGCTGATAGGCCGTACCGTTGGGGTAAACAGTCCTCATCGGGTCTTGAACTTGTCAGACCGGTCCTCCAGCAGGTGGGCCTTACCGGTGGGAGAGAAAAAAGCAGGCCAGGCCTTCTCTTTAAGCCGCCAGGCTTGGTCAGGAGGCTGACGGAGAAGCTGGAAGTTTGCCATCTTCGTCAGCTATTTTTGTGACCCTCTCCTTAAATGTCTGCCTGTTAGGGATCTTCTAAGCCCAGGCTCCTCTCTGAGAGCCCGATAACCTAAATTCAGTCCCTGAGACCCACAGGGTGGAAGGAGAGCGCCATCCCCCACTAGTTAATACTCGGACCTCATGAAATAGCATTTCACTCCCCACTAGAGTCGGGAGGAGGCGTTTATAGAAAGCGTCAGGTTGATATCTCCATATAGAACACAGATAGAATTTTGGATCCTATATTCTTTATAGTATTACAAGGAGAATACCCTCTAACGCCCCTCCTGCCCTCTGAGGATGTAGATAAGTTAGTAAGGGTGGTTGCTGAGCGTGCTTGAAAACCTGGTTTGACCGCCGGCTTTCCTAGTCTGGACTTGGTGGCATAGACCCGCACTGGGGAGGTGAAAGCAGAAAATCAGAAGTTGAACGTCATCCTCAGCTAGTTCTGCGATCCGGAGCCCAGCCTGGGCTATCTTGACACCCTGACTCAACCAATGGCCACCGAGGCTGCTCCTTCCTTGATGAATTTTGCGTTCACTGCTCTGATTAGTCACTGATGCAAGAGGGAGGATCGAATGGGTGATGGCTTGCCTTTTTTTTTTTTTTTTTTAAGACAGTATCTTTTTAAATAATATTTTATTTTTATTTTATGTGTGTGGGTGTTTTGCCTGAATGTATAGCTGCGTATCCCATGCATGCAGTACCCACACAGGCCAGAGAGAGCATTGGTCCTCTGAAAGGGGAGTCTCAGACGGTTCTAAACTGAACCCTGGTCTTCTAAGAGCAGCTAATGCTCTTACTCACTGAGCTACCTCTCCAGCCCCAAGGCAGCGTCTTGTGTACCCCAGAATGGACTCAAACTGACCGTGTAGGTCTCCCCTCTTCCACCCAGGTACTGGGCATGTACCGCACAGTGCCTTGCACGATGCCCTGTGTATTGAAGTATTCCACACCTGAGAAGCTGGTGTGGGGATTCAGAGGAATGGTAGCTGCCGATGTCACCAGCAGAGATACACGTACAGAACTGAACGTTCCCATCTGTGTTTATGGAGTTATTCCCATCAGCCGGCGGCATCTTACAAAATGTGACTTTGTCAAGACTAAGACATTAGCATTGGCTCAGTGTTACTTACTAAACTACAGATTTTATTTAGAGCCCCAGCGTTTTTTGCTTTTTAAACTATTGTTTTTCCCTCTCCCTGTGGTAGAGTAGTAACAAAGGCCTATTGAGGGGAAACTTCTGGTCAAGAGAATCAGGGGCCTGGGACTGGGTCAATCACCTGGCCAAGAAATCACCTTTAGGAAGGGGGGTTCACCTCGTAAAGCAGAGAGGTGGAATAATTAGTCCTTTAATGAGATGCTGTCTTTCCCTTCCCACAATCCCCTCTTCCTAGTGCAGTCCTTACTAACCAAGCACCCATGAGATTCTGCCTGGTCAAAGTGCACTTTTTTCTTTTTCTTCTTTCTTTCTGGTGCTGGCCAGAGCCTAACTCTATGCTTTTTATGATTTTTGGGGCTTCCTGTTCTTTCATCGGAGGCCCCCTTGCCCCTGTGGTTGCCTTCTCCACTGGCTTCACTCAAAAGACAGCTTCCCCCTTCTCCTCCTCTGCAAAGCCGCTGGGATTTAAACCTTACCTGCCCTGGCTGTTTTCTTTTAACCTCTAAGAAAGGTGTCTCTGAGCTTCTGCTTGAGTCCTTTTTCTATGTGCTTTGATTAATGAGTTCAAGAACTCCAAGAGGTATCACCAAGACCAATCTGGAATCCCATATTACCCTTTCTTTTGTTGTTGCTTGTTTTTTTCGGCAGGTCTCAGAAGCACTCACTGACCATAAACTCACTAAGTAGCTAAGCATAACCTTGAACTCTTGATTCTCTTACCTGTGGCTGGCAAGTGCTGAGACTACAGGCTTAGGGCACCACGCCTGACCTAGGTTTTTGTTTGTTTGACATTTGTTTGTTGTGTTGCTTTGAGGATGGTCTCACTACACCAGTCTGGACTCAACTCCTGGCAATCTTCCTACCTCAGCATCCTAACTGTTATCAATTAAAAGCTTGAACCACAACTGGACTGTTGTTCCGCATGCCTTTAACCCCAGCACTTGGAAAGCGGAGGCAGATGGATCTCTGTGAGTTCAGGACAGCCAGGGCTAAACAAAGAAACCCTATCTCAAAACAAGAAAAAAAAATACCAACAACAAACAAACAAAGCAGGACCTGACTGGAGGACGCGGCTGGAGAGTGAACTCAGGGCTTTGCACATGCTAGGCAAGCTCCTCTCTGCCTACATTGTATATTAGTTATTAACTCTCCGGTTTTGAACAGTGCTGGTCCGGTGTTTCAGACACTGATGGCCTGAGGTGGGGGAGATGCCACAGAGGCTGTCCGCCCATATCAGCAGGTGTGCGGCCTCCGTTATTCCTGCTGATGCTCACCCCCGTCTCCCAGGATGCTTCAGTGAGGGTTGTGTTTTAAGAAGCTTCATTTTTGTTATATGCTATTCGGTAGAAGTGCATGGCTCATATACTCCTTTTCAGATTCTGTAAAATTTTCATCTTTTACTAAAGATTTCCATGGAAAAGACCCACTCTGAACCAATGTTTTGAGACCTCAAAATAGAAAAGTAGAAAAAGAAAAAGAAAGCAGAAGACGAGGAGGAGGAAGAGGAGAAGAAAAGAAATAATCAGGAGTGGAGTATAGCCCACTGGTCTAACCCATGTGCAAAGCCCTAGGTTTTTGTTTTTGTTCCCCCCCCAGCCAGAAACACTGTCACACACACTTCACACACAAAGAAATGAGTCACCACCAAGTGTAACCTGAGGGGAGAGAAATAGAACAACATCTCAAATGTAAATACAGAGTATCTAACTTTTAAAAATTAAATCTAAAAAAAAAAAAATAGAACAACAGTGTGTTGAAGGAAGAGGTATTAAAACTTCTGCGAGGAAGGCTGGCGAGCTCGCTGAGCTGGTAAGTGCTTACCGTGCATGGAGGCTTTAGTTCCCAACTCATCATCCATGAAAAGCCAGACGTGGAAGCAGATGCTTGGAATCCCAGCTCTGAACAGCAATGGGAACAGAAGAACCCTGAACTGTCTGGCCAGCCAACATGGCCGAACAGGTAAGACACCCTGTCTTTGACAAGCAAGACAGAACCTAGAGCAGCTGAGAGTGCTTACTCTTGGGCTGGAGAGATGGCTCAGCCATTAAAGGCTAAGCTCACAACCAAAAATAAAAGAGTGCTTACTCTTACCTCGGGTTTGGTTCCTATCACCCAGGTTGGGGTCAGTAACTGCCTATAAATCCGGAATCAGGGAATTAAGCCTCTTTGAGTTGCCAGGGATACCTACACACATTTTACTTATCAACTCACTTAGATACACATACATACACATAAAAATAAGTGGAGGCTGGAGAGATGGCTCAGCGGTTAAAAGCACTAACTGCTCTTCCAAAGGACCTGAGTTCAATTCCCAGCAACCACATGGTGGCTCACAACCATCTGTAACAGAATCCAGCGCCCTCTTCTGGTGTGTCTGAAGACAGCAACAATGTCCTCACATAAAATAAATCTTTAAAAGAAAGAAAAATAAGTAAATGAGCTATGGTGGTGGCACAGCCCTTTAATCCCAACTCTTGGGAGGCAGAGGCAGAAGGATCTGTGGATCTGAGGCCAACCTGGTCTACAGAGCGAGTTCCAGGCCATGCTGGGCTACAAAGAGAGATGCTATCTCAAAACAAGAGAAAAATTAGATAGGTTGATAGATAGGTAGAAGATAGAATAGATAGATGATATATAGGTAGATAGATAGATAGATAGATAGATAGATAGATAGATAGATAGATAGATAGGTCTGAGTCTGGAATTAAGGTCATTTAAACAAGATGTACAGTGTCTGAAGAGAAACAATATTCAAGATTGTCCTCCGACACATCTTGTATATGTTAAAACCACTAGAGTTATAAGTACCCTGCACATCTTTCTTCTTAAGATTTATTTTTATTTTATGTGTATGAGTTTTGGCTGCATATATGTAAATATGCCACATGAATGTATTGCTCTCCGAGGCCAGAATAAGCATTGGATTTTCTGGATTTGAATCAAACCCAAGGACAGCCCGTGCTCTGAGTCACTGAGCTGGGCCACCAGTCTCCACTGGTGGACAACCTTTGAGACTAATGGAAACCCGTTATTCCCTAAAGATTTGCAGTCTGGGAGGCGTAGGGGTGCATATGTGTGAGCAGATTCAGTTCAGACTGGGAGGTAAGCAGGAGGAATATGGAGACAGCAGCAGCAGTGGCTGCAGAGCTCCCACTTCCAAGGAAAATGTCATCCACATGTGTGGGTGACACTAACAACTGCTTAGGCACACCTGTGACTGGGCATGAACTTGGATCCAGGTTTAGTGGGACATTGTTCATATCAATGGATCAATAGAACAGAAAAGGAAGGGGAAGGAAGTTGAGGGAGGATTGGGGAAACAGGATAGAATACTGGGTCTGAGAACATAGGACGTTCATCCGTGAAGATACCAGGGTTGTGAGGAAAGTCTGAAGGACGCTGACAAAGCTTTCCGATTTCTTTCGTTTTACTGAGTCAAGGTCTCGCTCTGTGGCTGAGGTTGCCCTGGAACTCACCATGGCCCCAGTGGAACTTGAATCAACCCTGCTGCCTCTGCCTCCTAGCTGCGATCATAGGCCTGGGTCCCATGCCCTGCTCAGTGGGTTCTTTTGAGAAGTGATCTCAGGGGGCTGCAAAGGAGTTGTATCTTGATAGAGAAAGTAAAGAAATATTTTGGAAATGGTAAGCAGAAAGTTTTCCATAGCTGGGAGCAGTGACATAACTGTAATCCCAACATTTAGGAGACTGAGGCAGGAGGATTACCTTGAGTTCAAGGTCATCTTGGGATATGTGGCAAGACCATATCTCAAAAAGAAGAGGAGACAAAAGAGGAGGGGGAGGAGGAGGAAGAGAAGGAAGAAAAGAAGGAAGAGGAAGAGGGGGAGAAGGGAGAGGAGGAGGAGGACAGCCTCTGGCTTGTTATACGAGGTGTCAGAAAAAGGTAGAAATGGCTTCAAAGCAGCTTTCCTATCTTGGTCAGGTAAGTGTGGTGATGAAGGACCTGCAGTTACCAAAGGCCCTGAAGAAATTCAAACAAGAATGATGTATTGAAGCCAAATGTGGCAGAGAAGCCTCTGCACTTAGGAGGCAGAAACAGCTGGATCTCTGAGCTTCAAACCAGCCAGGGGTTACACAATAAGGTCCTGTTTCAAGATAACAAAACAAAGAATTATTTATTAAACATCTACATGTATAATTTAACTCTTCAACACAGGGTTTGAGGAAAGAAAGGGAGAGACTGGAACAACCGCTAAGAGAATTTGTTGCTCATCCAGAGGATACAGGTTCCGAAGGTCTGCACGGTAGTTCACAACATCTCTACCTCTGGTTCTAGGGGAAATGGCAAGGTTTTCTGACCTCTGTGGGCAACAGATACATACATGGGGCACAAACATATATGCAGGCAAAGCACTCATACACAAAAGTAAGTAAACACATCTTAAGAAAATAAAAAGATGTAGGTAGTCCTTTGAGCTGTGTTTCCAGATTCCTCTCTAACTTAGAAGGAAATAAGACTTGGCAGACAGAATTGGACCTTCACCTTTGTCTTATCAGGATCACAGAGGGTGGGGTCTTTATGAGTCTCATTCACAGTGTGTACCCTGAAGAGACCTGACGCGCCTCAGACAAGGCAGCTTTCATGTCTAATGATCTCACTACCATGCATGTATAGGTAACCACAAGGAAGTTGCCTCTCTTGGAAGTCATGCAGCATCAAAGAGCTCTATCACTATGGTTTCTCCTGCAGCCGGTTGACAGCTAATACACTCACTGTTTGCAATCCCTGATAAGGAGACAAGAACAATAAAACTCATGCTTAGATGACTGTCCTTCCTGGAATGACTGTCCCATCTCTTGAGTATCCCTGTAAATTCCATGTTCAGAAAGAATAAACATCGCAAACCTGAGTTTGCAATGTTCCCCGGGAGGTTGAGCTAAACGTCACAGTCCAGATGAACCACACACCAACATCATCACAGACTCCCAATGTGCCAGCCAGCTGGACAGTCCCTGTCACCACCCTGTAGCACTCATTGGCAGTCACTGGGACTGAGGAAGATTGTAGAGAATTAGAGACAGGAGATAAAGAAGAAAATCAGGAATGGGGTGTGGAGATACCCTGCCTTCCTTGGTTTCTTTTGTGAAAAGAAAGGGAACTTCGGGAGTCTAGAGAGAAGTCTTGTTTTATTGTAAGGGTTTCTGAGACAGGGTCTGACCTTGTAGTTCAAGGTGACCAGGAACAAGCTATGTGAACCTGGCTCCCCTCACCCTTGAGGTGAGCTTCCCAGGTTCTGCACCCCTACCTCTACCCTACTGACATTACAAACATGTACTGCCACATTCAGCCCAAAATTTTTTCTTTTTCCCCTTTTTTTTCTTGGCAGGACTGAACTCTTCAGCCTTCATCCTCCTGCCTCTGCTGCCTGAGTTCTGAGTGATAGGTCTGCACATCTATTTGAAATGCTTTCATTTTAATGAGTAACTAAACAGTTGTGTGGAGACTAAGGTTCAAAAAGATGGTCTTGTCTTTCTATATTTTCTCGAGGACTTTGTTGCTTTGGTGGCCAGATTGATAACCCCACTGCATAAAACAGACAGAATTGGAATCAGTCAGGCTACCACAGAGTTCTGGATCATTATACTGCTTTTACATTTTATTGGGGCAGGAGAGATTGCTCAGTGGTTAGAGCATGTTCTCTTCCTTAGGGCTCGTTACCCATACTGACCACTCATGTTGAGAGCACTCTACAGATGCCTGTGATTCCAGTTTCAGGGGATCTCACACCTCTGGTTTCCGTGGACATCTGCACTCCAGTGCACACACCCACACACAGACACACACAGACATGTAATTCAAAATAAAAATAAACCTTAAAAAATATCCTCTGAGCCTGGATTTCTTTTTCAGGGTCTTATAGGCACAGCCCAGACTATCCCTTAGCAACAGGTCCACACAGCAGGAGAAAGTCTGTTAAGGTCTCAAAGTGTGATTCCTTCCCTTTCTCACTGAATCTCCAGACTGTGAACAGTTGTCTTTTGTTTCCAATGACATGGGAAAGTGGGTAGCAAAACTATCTTAGTGCGTGGGACTACAGGACCTGGTCCTAGGTGTGTAGGCTGGAAAGCCTATAAGCACCAGCCCATGTGGCCTCACTGATGCCACATGGAGACCAGTGTCTTAGTCAAATGTTAGAGAGCCATGTGTGTGTCACATAAGCCCCCGTTCCCAACCTCCCACTGAACCCCGCAGGGCTTGTGGATCAGGGCTCGGCTTTACAGACACCCCTTATTCTTACACAGGTATCAGTTTTTCTATCCACATGGCTATAAAATACTGTACTTTGCTTACATGTTGTAAAAACACTCATCAGAATGAAAGCAATAAAGCAGAATAACCCTTGTCGCCATAGGAACGTTCCCTGTCTGCTTCCTGCCAAGACTTGGAGGAGGACAGGGGATCCTGCCTGGTGGCTGTCACACACCCACACACTTTGGTTGGATGCTGACTTCTGGCTTCTCTTCACCCCAGAAGGCCATTCTTAGAAAAGCCCAGGGAAGCTGGGAACATGGCGGCCCTTACCATGCAACAGACAGATGTGGGTGTGTTTGAGTCTACATCTGATTCAGACAGAGGCACTACTTGGGTCAAAGGACATGTCTTTGGACCCGTTTCCACGTGATTCCTCTTTTTTTTTTTTTTTCTTTCTTGAGAAAAGATCTCTTTAAATGGCCTAGGCTGGTCTCAAACCCCTGGACTTCAGTAATCCTCCGGCCTGTGTCTCCTGAGTGCTGGGACTAAAGGTGTAAGCCGCCACTACCCAGCTTCAATCTGTTTTTCTTAAGAAAAAAAAAAAGGGTGTGTGTGTGTGTGTGTGTGTGTGTGTGTGTATGTATGTATGTATGTGTGTGTATATGTGTGTATGTATGTGTGTGTATGTATGTGTGTGTATATGTGTGTGTGTATGTGTGTGTGTATGTATGTGTGTGTATATGTATGTGTGTGTCTGTGTTTCTGTGTGAGTACAGGTGCCCATAGGGTCCTGAAGAGGATGTTTAATGGTGATAGATAGTTGTGAGTCCCCTGACAAAGATGCCTGAACTAGATTCTGACCTTTAATATCACCATCCCTAAAGAGGGGCTCAACCTTCTCTAGCTCTTTCCCTAACACAAGCTTTACCCTAACTTCCTGGTAGAAAGCTGTTAAAAAATTAAAATTAAAATAAACAAGCAATCAAGCAAGCAAACAAACCATGTGTGGCCAGCCTGCTCTGCACAGGGATTTCCAGGCCAGTCGGGCTTCGTGGTGAGAGCCCGTGTGGGCAGGAAATCTGTAAGTGAAAGTGACTTGAGGTCTCATAGACATAACTGGCTGTAAAAAGGGGTGATCTGTACATCAAATATAATATAAAATCAGGCTGGAGATACGGCTCAGAGGTTAAGAGGCTTGCTGCTCTTGCAGAGTACCAGAGTTGGTTTCCCAGCATTCAAGGCGGAGGGCTAATAGCCACTTGGAACTTCAGAGGGTCCAACAGCTTTGTCTGGCTTCTGAGGGTATTCACATACAAATATACTCGCACAGACACACATACAGATACACGCACACAAACACACACAGATATACACGCACACATACACACACACATAAAATATGGGGCTGAAGAGATGGCTCAGGGGTTGAGAGCATCTGTTCTTACAGAGGAACTGGATTCAGTTCCCAGCACCCCACATGATGACTCACAACCATTCGTAACTCCAAGGGCTCTTATGCTGCCCTCTAACCCCTGTGGGAAGTCACCAGGCATTGGTGTACATATCTACATGCAGGCAAATATATATATAATGAATAAATCTTAAAAACTAAAAATAAAGCAAATCTTTAAAAGTATATAAAATTGTATTTTAAGTCAACAAACTGGGAATAAATGTACAGAAGATTTTTTTATATAAGAGCATCTAAAAACTTTTTTTTTTTCTGTAAATTAACCCGTTTATTGCAGGCCAGACAAGTCTCAGACCGGGTAGGGCTCCTACTGGTCTTTCAGTTCCTTCAGTCTTCTGATGGCAGACTTCACTGTGACTGCAGAGGTGGTATTGTAGGTCCAGGCGCCGCCGGCCACCGTTTTCATGCAGGAACCACAGTGCCAGATGCCAACAGCTCGTCTCTTCATTTTGGTCTTGCCACAGAAGGAGCACGTGTACTTCGCGTGCTGGCTGATTTCAATTTTCTTCACCATTTTCCGGAGGGAGGCACCATAGCGGGTCCCGTACTTCCCGACGATCCCGACCTTCTTGGTGCGTTTAGCCATGTCGCCGGAACCGAAGCCCAAGCCCGAAGAGCTAAAAACTTTTTTTTTATTAATAAAGTTCAGCCTTTTATATGGGTACACTGTCACTGTCTTTAGACACACCAGAAGAGGGCATCAGATCCCATTACAGATGGTTGTGAGCCACCATGTTGTTGCTGGGAATTGAACTCAGGACCTTTGGAAGAGCAGTCAGTGCTCTAACCACTGAGCCATCTCTCCAGCCCCTAAAGCTTTTTTCTAAATGCTTTGCAGATAAAGGTACTTGTTATGCAAGCCTGGCTTTCAGAGCTCTGTCGGAACTCATGTAAAGATGGAAGAGGAGAACCAGCCCTACAAAGCTCCCCTCCAGCCATGGCATGCTTACCCACATACACAGAAGACAGACACCCCACCCCCAACCCCACAATAATAAAATAAAATAAATTTCAAAAAAATGAATGATAGAGTATTCGTCAAGTTTTCATGAAGCCCTGGGTTCAACTCAAACATTATGTAATGCTTACATGTATCAAAATATCACATGGGGGCCAGTAAGGTGGTACAGCAGGTAAGGGCACTTGCCACCAAACTAGGGGAGCCTGAGTCTGATCCTGACAGAAGGGGAGAATCTATTCCTACAAGTTGTCCTTTAACTTCTCTATGTGCACCATGTCACATGCTCACACACACACACACACACACACACTAAATAAATACAATTAAAATGTTAGAAGATAATGATATGTATGTATAAATTTTTATGTGCCAATTAAATAAACTAGATTTTTATCAGAGGTCTATCTAGTTAAGAAGCTCTGGTCTTAGTCTAATGACATTTTATTACCTTATGCTTGGTAAGTCTCAGCTCTACCTTTCTCCTTTATTTTTAGGCTAATTTTGCATTGTAGTTTCTAAAACTGGGCCTGGGGCTCGTACCTGTGATCGCAGTACTTTGGAAGCCGAGGCAGAGGGATTTTCTCACATTTGAAATCAGCCAGCCTGTTTTACAAAGTGAGTTCCAGGTCAGCCAGAGAAGACCCTGTGTGTGTGTGTGTGTGTGTGTGTCTGTGTGTGTCTGTGTGTGTCTGTGTGTGTCTCTCTCTGTGTGTGTGTCTGTCTCTCTCTCTCTCTCTCTCTCTCTCTCTCTCTCTCTGTGTGTGTGTGTGTGTGTGTGTGTGTGTGTGTGTGTGTGGTGTCTCTCTACTCAGCAGCTCTGGTTGACCTGGAACAGACCAGGTTGTCCTTGAACTCACAGAGACCCTTTGCCTCCCAAGTTCGGAGATTAAACAGAATGTGCCACTGTGTTAGGCAGAAAACGTATGTTTCTTGAGTAAGCTCTTTATTTAACCAAGCCCTCTTTCTTTATTGTTTGTTTGTTTGTTTCTTAAGCAAGGTCTTGCTAGGAAACCTGGGTTGGCCTGCTTCCTCCGCCTCCACTCTTAATTATGGGTGTGATTCCCCAGGCCTGGCCAATCACTCACGGGTCAGCCATGGTGCCAGGCTCAAGCAATCTACTACAGATCTCAAGGTAGAAACCAGAATCTGCCACTCAGCAATACTGTCTCGAAAAAAGAAAAAACAAAAACAAAAGCAAAGGCAACTCCATGACAAGTTTGGGAAGCTAGATGTAGTTGGATGTGGCTAGATTATTATAGTGTAGGGAAGATGGCCAATCTGACTGTAAAGGGCAAGTGACCCTTATCACTCTGGATAAATTTGGATGTTATCTTGCTGATGACTAACCTGGGAGTGATTGTGGATGGTCATATGAATGGAGAAATTCCTTTGGTAGCAATATGGAAGATTGCTCTTGGGTCAGAGGAGGAGGAGGCCCGGAAACCATGTGACAGGAGAGTGCTCAGGGCCTGAGCTAAACGCGGTGGTCATGGAGGCAAGGGACAGGCACAGGAGGTGTCTGGGAATATGGCCACAGAGTGTAGAGTTCAGAGAGAGCAATTTGGGACACTTCCTACTTTTCCAATCTGATGGAACTGTAGGTTGTCCCAAACACAGGCAGCGAGGATCATGGCAGAGCCTGGTTGAGGATTTGGGCGTGAGCTCAGAGCTGAGCTACACCGGGGTACAAATATTGGCACTCTACTAAAACATTTTATCTGGAGCTCATGAGGAAGCATAAGAACATTTTTAGATATAGATCGATACATAAGTGATAGATATATAGGTACATACACAGATATATAGGCAGATGTAGCAGTCATTAATATTTAAGATTGTGGTTGATGATTCAAGGCTGTATGAATTAATTGCCTAAAAAGAGAAGAAAATTGAGATAGGAGTTTTGAGAACCTCAAAATTTGAAGAAAAGGAAGATCATTCTAGACCAGATGAGAACCTTTGAGAAAGCCAGGTAAGGTGACTCATGCCTCTAGTCTCAGCATCTGGGAGGATGGGTCAGGAGGCTCCACCTGCATTATAGAATGAGTTCCTGGCCAGTCTGGGATGAACACTGAGATCTTGCTTTATAAAAATGCAAATAAGGGGGGCTGGAGAGATAGCCAAAGAGGTGAAGAGTGCTTCCTGCTCTCCCGGAGGACCCAAGTTGTAGCAACTACTTGTAGCTCTAGCTCCAGGAACTCTGATACTCTCTTCTGGCACCCACACACAAGGTGTATGTTCACACACACTTATAGACATAAATCAAATAAATCAGGCTGGAGAGATGGCTCGGTGGTTAAGAGCACTGGCTGCTCTTCCAGAGGTCCTGAGTTCAAATCCCAGCAACCACAAGGTGGCTCACAACCATCTGTGATGGGATCTGATGCCCTCTTCTGGTGTGTCTGAAGACATGGACTCACATACCTAGAATAAATAAATAAAATCTTTTAAAAAATAAAATAAATCTAGAAACAAAACAAAACGAAACTCCCACAAATAAACAGGCCAGATGTTGTGACACATGTCTCTAATCTTAGTGTAGAACCAAGAGGACCAGGAGATCAGGAGGTCAAGGTCATTCTCTAAAAAGTAGTGAGGTCAAAGCCAGCCTGGGCTACATGAGACCCTGTCCCCAAACAAACAAGCAAATAAACAAAAGAAAAAAACCTAAAAAACAAATATATCTAAAGAGAGTTGGGTAAGAAAACAAATTCAGAAATTTTCAAACAGGAAAGTTAATTAAATGATAACGAGGCTTCGGTGAGACTCAGTGGGAAGGGAAGGCATCTGCTGTAAGCTGACTCACCCCTCCCCCAACCCACATGGTCAGAGCAGAGAAGAGACTTCTGCAAAATGTCCCCTGTCTCATCACACACACCATGGCACGTGTGTATAGGCACACACAAGATAAACACACAAACATGTACACACACACATACATACATATACCATAAAAGAAAAAAAAAAAAAAAGATATTAATGAGAGGAGGAGGAAGAGTGCTCCTTGTTGAGGTAGAGTTGCAGCTCACGTCTGGACAGACCCCGCCAGGACAGTACGGTTCCACCTGGAGGAAGAACGGACACAGAGGGGGAGAGAGAAAGAAGAATAAGAGAAAGGGGGACAGGAGTGTCTGCCTTTCATTTAAACTGTGACGTAACTGCTCCCAGGTAAAGGTGGGAGCTGAACCAAAAGTTGGCTGGGACTGTATAGCCATTGCCATGGCAACAAATGTGCAGGTCCCTGTCGCCTATGGATGACATCACCGCTGGGTTTGGAGGCAAAAGCGGTTCCTGATACTGATACTTCTTATCTGGGTGTGGCTCACGTTAGTAAATTCCAGTCTGTCTGGAGGCTGAGGCAGGAAGATAATGAGTTGCAATGGTGTGTTTGGAGGTGAGCTGAGCTATTTGAGACCTTACAACAACAAAGCAGCAGGAGCTGGACAGATGGCTTATCAACTAAGAATACTTTGTTATTCTTGCAGACAGCCTGGGCTCAGTTTCCGGTACCAACATTCAGGCTCACAGCCATCTGAAATGCCAGTTCCAGAGCATCTAATGGACTCTTCTGGCCTCCACACACCAAACATACATGTAAAAATTTAAAATCAATAAATGTAAAAGGACCCCCCCCCACACACACATACACTCAAAAACTCACATGTAAAATAAAACACACAAGACTCTGCTCTTGGCAGTTCAACCGATAAGATGACAGCAGTACACTAAAGTCTAAGCTCAGAGGGAGGGGACGGGGGATCAATGTGTAGATGAAGTCACATTTGGTTACTTATCTTCGACACCTCACCATTGTCACTGCCTACCTCTTCCTCCTCTGCTCCTGGGCCCAGCAGCTCATTCTTGGCACCGACCAGAGGGAAGTGTGGTGAAGTCATGATCACTGCTCTCAGGAGGACACCCCTAATCTCACCACCCAAAGCATCAGCATTTCTGGCCGCCCTGGACAAAGCGGCTTTGTCTTGGGCCACACATTAAACACACAAAGGAAAGCAAATTGAGGGCAGTAGAGGTGTCGGTGTATTATTTGTACAGTATCTGCTACAACAAGTAAGCAAGATGTCCTCATCTAATGATCATAATTACGGGCTGCGGGATGGCTCTGAGGGCAAAGGTGCTCATTGTAGAGGCTGACGTCCTGAGTTTGATTCCTGGAACTCGTGTGGTGAAATAAAAGAACCGACTCCCACAGGATGCCCTCTCAACACACACACACACACACACACACACACACACACACACACACACCATCTCTAAATAAATGCAAAATTTAAAAAATCTAATTATGCAGCACCCCATTCAATAGTCTTTCCAATTTTTGAGCAGATCCCAAACCTGTAATCACCGACAAAGAAAACGAATATAGCTTAATTAGTAAAAGCTCATTGATTAAAAATTATTCCATTTATGTATTTCATGTGTGTACACACACCCCGTGGTTCCTGTGCAGAGGTCAAAGGGCAAGTTGAATAGTTGGCTTTCTCCTACCATGTGAGCTCTGGGGATGGCTCTCAGGCTGTGACATGTGGCCTTTAACTGCTGTCTTGGTTTGCTATCTACTGCTGTGATAAACACCACGATTGAGAACAACTTAGGGAGCCTGTCACTCAGG
Source organism: Micromys minutus (assembly GCF_963924665.1). Taxonomy (NCBI): domain Eukaryota; kingdom Metazoa; phylum Chordata; class Mammalia; order Rodentia; family Muridae; genus Micromys; species Micromys minutus. The sequence goes on along the minus strand of NC_137972.1, from coordinate 92,954,890 downwards.
GAAGCCAAGGAGGATCAGTGTTTACTGGGTAGAAGTAGATGAAGTCACATTTGGTTACTTATCTGCTACACCTCACCAGCTCACTGCCTACCTCTTCCTCCTCTGCTCCTGGGCCCAGCAGCTCATTCTTGGCACCGACCAGAGGGAAGTGTGGTGACGTCATGATCACTGCTCTCAGGAGGACACCCCTAATTCTCACCACCCAAAGCATCAGCGTCTCCAATTCTGCAGAGAAACCTCATCCACACTCAGCCTACCTAGGTATGGGGAGGAAAACCGAGTGACTAGAAGCACGTGGGGCTGGTGGCTGGCAGGACTGATGTTCCAGATGAATATGGAGGGGAAGTAGTGCCAAAATACAATTCTCAAGACAGTGCAATTCTGATGCTAGCACAAAGTGAGCACGTATCTATAGTGAGATTTTGGTTTATTTAAAAACCCAGTTGTATTATGTGAATATATTTTTGTTTTAATCCCAGGTGTAGGATATGGGGTTACTTCAGTTTGCCCACAGCGGCTGACCATGACTTGTCTTGTGCTCTGACAGGGGCGTGATTTTTTGAAAATTTATTTATTTTCGTATATGGGTGTTTCGCCTGATGTACATTTGCGCACAGGAAGAGGGTATCAGCTCCCATTACCGATGGTTGTGAGCCGCCACTGAGTGCTGGGACTTGAACTCAGGACCTCTTGCCAGTGCTCTCTGCTGCTGAGCCATCTCCCCAGCCCCCAGGGGTGTGATTTTGCCAGCTGAAGAGAGTTTATGTTTGGAATTCTGGGAACTCTTGAGAGGATATATAAATGCCAGAGCCAGGAGAGGCTGTGGAGGCTGCTGCCCCCTGCAGCTGCTGGTTCCTGTTACTTAGGTTTGTCAAGTAGCTGTGAGCAAGAAACCGGACGACACTGGGTATCCAGAAGATGAAGTCCTATGGACTTGATGCCCCAACTGGGCAGGAAGTCGTCTAATGAGATTGATGTGACGTTCCCTTTATTTGTAGCCTTCTTTCTATCCTACCTAGTGTTGGAAGTGGGAAGGGATAAGGGTACAGTAGGAAGGAAGATATAAGAATCCAATAAAGTAGCCAAAAATATGGTTACATATGTTCAAACGTTCCACGTGACCTTAGCCAAAAGGCTGAGAACCTATTTTGTTCAGTTTTCCTATTAGTGAGTGAATTTTTCCTAATTAGTGATGGAAAAGCTAGTTACAAAACACTAAGGAACTGGATATTTAGAATGGTACAGTGCGTTTGCCAGGTTAGATACAAAACTGACCAGCATCCTATAGAGCAGTAGAAACAGAGCGTATACTTCCACCAGATAGGAATTATTTGTATCGCGCTGGGCATCGTGACACATGAGACGCATGCATGCCTGCCATTCCAGCATGCAAGAGGCTGAGGTAGGATTGAGGGTTTGGGGCTAGCCTGGACAGCATAATAAGTTCTAGGCTAGACCCACCCACAAAGTAAGGCTGTCTTTAAAAAAAATTTTTTTAAAAAAAGGTTTTGCTATTGGACAACAACCTGACAATTAACATGTAACTTATTTTATCTGGACTGTAATCACACAAAATAGCAAAGCCACACCAGATCCTTTGTTCTAGACATGAAATAGCCCCTGGCAAGCCTGCTCCACCAGGCTCACCCACAGAGAAGGCACGCAGTCACTTCGTTTCCCAGCTTTGGGTGAGTTTTCTTTCCAGCACCCAGACTGCAGGGAAGCAGAGGTGACGTTCTCCCGGTGTATGCTGGAGAGAAGAGGGGAAGCCAGACAAGGTTCAAGAAATGGGGTAAAATGGAGAAGTGGGCCAGATGTGGTCCAGGGAGGAAGGGAACAGGAGGAACAAGGTTCTGTGTGGGAGAAGCTGAGGTGTTGCAGCCGGGTGAGCTCCGGGTGTGGTTACGCTGGGCGCGGCTGTGGTTTTCCACCTAAGGAGCTCTCACTGTCCACACGTGGCTGCTGGCTTCTGCCTGTTGAGTCATTTGCAATATGATTGGAGAAGCAGAGCTGCGGTGAGCAGAGACTGGAGGACTTATGTAGAATCACAACCCTGGGGAGCTGATGGAAAGCAGCAGGTGTTTCTTCTGTTTAGCCTGGAGTCACTGTAGGTCATCCCCAGGCAGCCAAGAAAGACAGCCAGATGTGAATGGGAGCCAGGCCATATGGGAAGTCACAGGGACAACCAGATGAGGACAGACTCGAGGCCAGGCTGATACTGGAGGTGACTTGCAGTAGACACTGACCTTCAGCTGGTATATGCAAGGGCCGACCCAGGAAAGGCGGAGGAGCTGTGAGCCCGGTGTTGCTGCATGCTTATGGGGTCGCATCCCAGGAGCAAGGTTCATGTGCAGCCCTGGGACTGTCTGCTTATAGCTTACCTCAGAGCGTTCAACAGTCTGGTCACCTCACCTGTGTCTTCCAAACACCACAGGATGACTTTAACTTAGGATATACAGGGCTGGGGATTCTGGGACATTTCATTACCACTTACCTCAGTTCACCTAGCAGAGAGTTACTCTAACCCCTCCACACTAACCTAGCAGAGAGTTACTCTATCCCCTCCACATTAACGGGTGCTCAGAAACAGATGCTGTACACAGGACATAAAACTTGTTGAGAGTTCTATCGAAAGTGCCTGTAATGGGCTGGATAGATTGCTCACAGTTAAGAGCAAGTACTGTTCTTGCAGAAGACCCCAGTTCGGTTCCTAGCACACGTGATGGGTGACTGAGGCCCTTCTACTTGACTATAAGAGCAACTGTTCTTACGTGTGTGTGTGTGTGTGTGTGTGTGTGCGCGCGCGAGTGCGTGCATGCGTGCTCGTGCATGCACTGCCACCAATTAATATTTTTAAAGAGATCTATTTATTTTATTATATATATATAAGCACACTGTAGCTGTCTTCAGACACACCAGAAGAGGGCATCAGATCTCATTACAGATGGTTGTGAGCCACCATGTGGTTGCGGGGTATTGAACTCAGGACCTCTGGAAGAGCAGCCAGTGCTCTTAACCACTGAGCTATCTTTAATATATATTAATATTTAATTATATATATATAATTTAAAGTACCTTCAAGTTGGCTTTGGCATATGCCTGTGCTCCTAGCACTCTGGAAGCTGAAACAAGAGAGTCAAACATTCAAAGCCAGCCTGAGCCACACAGCCAGACTCTATCTCAATAAAACAAATGAACAAACGCATTTAAAAAAATCAAGGCTGCATTGGCGCATGCTTTAATCCCACCACTGGGGAGGCAGAGGCAAGAGGATCTCTATAACTCCAAAGCCCACCTGGCTACAAGGGTTCTAGGACAGCCAATGCCACCTGCACAGAAAGATCCTGTCTCAAAAGAAAACCATAACAGTAAGAATACATAAACAGATAATGAGAGGACGAGCAAGAACTGCAGTGTGTGGTGCTTCTGTTTGTTCGGCTTCCTTCTGGGGGAGGTGGTTGGTGTCAGAACACTTTGTATAGAACTTAGGGCCTTGCATCTATTAGGGAAGTGTTCTTATTTTGGGGACAAGGTATCGTGTGGCACAAGATGGCCTTAAACTTGCAGTGATCTTTTTGTCTCAAGACCCCAAGTACTGGGGTTATAGGCATGAACCACCGCACTCACAGAGATCTGCCTGCTTCTGCCTCTCAAGTGCTTGGACTAAAGGTGTGAGTAACCCTGTCTGGTTCAGGTGAGTCATTAAGACAATGACATTTATTTTGTGGGTTTAGGTGTTTTGCCTACATGAATGTCTCTGCCCCACCTGCACACAGTGTCTACAGAGGTCGGAAGTCTTCTCCCTGGGTACTGGAGCTATGGATGATTGTAAGCTATCTTGTATATGCTGGGAATTAAACTCAGGTTTTCTGGCCAGCACTCTTAACCTCTAAGCTGTCTTTGCAGTCCTTCTATCTGGTCATTTTTTTTTCCAGTCAAAACTAATCTTTTATTCCTTACACATTGTTTGTGTTCAGCAATTTACAGTAACAAAAATGTTCTATCAGGTTTCTCTCTCTCTCTCTCTCTTTCTTTCTCTCTCGCTCTCTCTGTCTCTCTCTCTCTCTGCAACATTTACAATAAAGAAGAAAATAGGTTTTGACAATATATCTTATAAGAGATTTAGTTTAAAATTAAGTTAGCAAATCTATCATTGAAGAATTGCATTCGGTTTTGTTTTAGAAAGATATTCCTTGGAATTGTAATTAGAGATATGCTACATAAATTTTCTACTAAACACTAAACTGGACATTAAACATCAAAACACAATAATATGGTTCTTATCGATAAATGGTATCATGTACTGAAGTTTTTGTCATGGTTTGGTATATCTTCTTATAGTTACCTATCCTCCATTTGTGACTGGTTAAAACTAGATTGTCTCTGAAGAAGAACAATTCCTGATCCATAGCCATTAAATAGATTATGTCAGTTATGAGGCAGGGACAATGACAAACCAATCTATTTTGCTTCATTGTTTCTGAACATAAAATTAGGATTACTGTTCGAATCCTAAAACATCTCAAAGTGAAATCTAAAGTGTTTTATTACAAAACATATAAAATATGACTGACCAAAACAGCTTAGTTCAAATGCAGAGTAAATATTGTAACTAAATCATAAAATCTCCACATAAGATATAGTGGGAAGCTTCAGAAACCAAAGCTCTGGAAAATGTCCCTATTCTACAATCCTCAAAAGACTGCTTAAAATAGTTTTGGCAGCTCCAGTTTCTACAGGTAACTTATTGACTGAACTAAACTCCAGGCCATCAGCTTTCTCAGGTTTAAAAACACTTCAAAATGGTCATATCCAACATACATATTTAAAAATCAATGGATACTAATCATGATATTAAAACATACACTTGAAAACATTATGGAAGCATTAACAGTGCTGTTGTTGAAATAATAACACAAATTACAGATTATAATTTAAAAAGTCCATATTCTGGGAATATTATCTGCTCATTTTTAAAGAGATCGGCTCTGTGTGTGGTGTTGAAGCCGTGTGTTAGATGTGTTAGGAGTCTGGAAAGAGCTTTGCCACTTCAAGATGGGTCTTGAATAGCAAGAGGAGAACGGGGCAGCTGAGGCAGGACAAGTTGAAGGCAAATCTGTGAACAAGAAGACCAGGGATTGGAGAGATGGCTCAGACGGTAAGAACATTTGTTCCTTTTGTAGAAGATCCGAGTTCAGATCCTAGCACCTCCATGGTGACTCACAACCATCCTTAACTCCAGTTTCAGGGAATCCCAGGCCCTCTCTGACTCCCACCAGCACCAAGCATGCAAGTAGTATGCACGCACACACACACACACACACACACACACACGAAGGCCAAACACTCATCTTCATAAGCAAATCTAAAAAGAAACTGACAAAGCAGATTAAACACAACACTGAATTGTAGAAATGAGATTGTGTTCCTTTTCTGAAAAAATTAGATTCACAGTCTGCTCAACAGATTTTATTTATAAATTGCATCTATTCCTCAGTGTGGCAGTCACGCACTCTCCACATAATGGAAATCTACAAATGGAAAAATATTTGTGAAGTCAGAGGCAGTAGAGGACATGGTCTCCATGTGAATGCAGGCCCTGACTTGTTAATTCACTGTTCCTGTCTGACTCTCTGCCTCACTGTCTGTCTCTGTTAGGGTGGGGGTCCTGATTCTGTCCAGTTTTCAACTACCTTCTAGAGTAGCATCATAATTTTGTTTGCACTTTCCTAAACCACACCACATAGCAGAAGTGAGCCCTTTCCTAAGTTTGTCCGTTGGCGACATTCATTTGTCAAAGGGCAGTTTTCTCCAAATACACGCATGCTGAACAGCATGGGGAGAGGGGAGGGAGGGAGGGAAGAAAATTAGCCCAGATCCATCCGGAAGTAGAGGCAACTCCCAACACCCAAACTGAGGAGCACAGCTGGGACTGAGCAGGCTGGGAAAGCCTCCCTCTCCTCTGTTAGGCTGGCATGATCAGGTGCCTCGGCTTCTTTTGCAGCTCGAGTTAATTTTTAATATTCCTTGGGTAAGGTAAAAGGAAGATAGGAGCCCAGGCAGATGTAATAATAGAGCCCAGATCTAACTTCTACAGCTCTCCCTCCCTCTCTCTTTGTTCCAAGTCTCCTCCCCTCTTCTTTGTCTGGGAGGAAGACTGGAGGCTGACCGCGTTGCAGGAGCGGGCGGAGCTCCGGGCGGTTCCTGGGCACCGAGCTGGGGACTAGGGTGAGTTTTTCAGGCGGCTCCATTTTTTGTCGTTTCCCCATTGTCTTGGTTACTGATGTGGCTGTATGACCGCAGCCCCGAGATTTTCTTCCTTCCAATTCCAAACGCCAGTTCCTTAGCTCTCCCTGTTTTAAGGTCACTGGAAACTTTAAAAAGCAGTGCTAAGCTAATAAATTCTTACTTGCTTGAAAGCGGCTTTGTCCCAGTTCTTTGTAAAGCAGGCACTCTTGCCTTGTCGTAGTTCCCAGACGTTAAAAGAGCGGGCTTTGTTTAGGAATATTTGTAGGAAGCACCCCAATCCAGTGCTTGTAGCATCCCCTTCTTTCTGCATTGGCCTATGCCTTTTTTTTCTCTCTCTCTCTCTCTCTCTCTCTATTCCTGAGGCTGGAATTCACTCTACCCTGCAGAGGGCTGGGTCCTGGCAAGAGCCACCGCCCTGACCTGACTCTCTCATTAAGATGGTGACATGGCTCAGGGCATTCCGGCAGGTGCCACCAAGTCTGACAGCCTGGACCTGAGTTAGAACCCCGGAAGCCGAGGTGGACAGCGAGAACTGGCTCCCGTACATTGTCCTGTGATCTCCACACTAGTGACAGGGCACAGGCTCAGAGCGGGTCGCAGCTCCTGGTTATTTTTATGCCTGGAAGAATTAAGTGTCTGTGATATGCTCGGTTTCAAACATTAGGCGCCTGGGGACTGTCGGGGAAGGCTCATGTTTACAACACCCATCATCGGCATAGGCCAAAGGGAGATGTTAACACTTGGTAAGATATTCAAAATGTACATCCCAGACCTTGAACACGGCAAGTCAGGCAGCCTAAGTCTAAATTCTCCCCTGTCTAACCGAGGAAAGGTAGTTTCCGGCTGGAGAGATGGCTGGGGAGTTAAGAACACTGGCTGCTCTTCCAGGGCACCTGGGTTTAACCCCCACCCCCAGGGGGCAGCTCACACACCGGCAGCTCAAACCCTCTGTGATTCCAGTTCCAGGACTTCTGGCCTCTTCTAGCCCTGCAGGCCCCTGCCACGTCAAAAAGTCCGCAGAAAGTTGTAATCCAAAGAACTGAAACTGAGCTTTATTACTGTTCCAGTAGGACATGGTGGCACATGCTTGTCACCAGAGCACTGGCCAGGTGGAGACAGCAGAGTCAGGAGTCAACCGGACAGCCTTCCTCAAAAGACCAAAAATCTCACCAAACCAACCCACGACAAAAAGTCTCTCTTAACCCCTGTGCTTCTGTCTGCGTTAATAACCTCTTCCAACTGCGTCACTGAAAAATGGTTCCCCCTGGGGATATAGCTTAGTGGTTAGCGCTTGGTAACCCAGGTAAAAGTCCTGGGTTCATTTCCATCACTGCAAAAGTCAATCAATAAGTCAGCCAATTGATCGAGATTTAGTTGAATTCCAGCCTTTGTTTAGGGAAGGGTAGATGTGGTGGGTGGCAGAGCTGTAAATGAGAGGGATGGAAAAATCTAGACCGCTAGGCTTTGGAAGCTTGGAACAGACCATGGCCGGGCCCCTGGCTCATTTGTTTAGTCTGATAGTATAGTCCCAAGTTCACCATTAAGTTGTTTTATTGCCTTTTTTTTTTTTTTAAGGTACACTCTCATGTAGCCTCGGCTGGCCTAGAGCTCAAAGTACTCCAGATGAGGATGGCTGTTAACTTCTTACATATATACCTTATCTTCTGTCCTCTGACCCTTAACCCCCTCCACCCCAGCCCCTGCACACTGGAGGGCAGGCCCGCAGCACCTGCCTGGCATTGCCGTGGGTTCTGGAAGATTCTGTGGATGCCCTGTTTGGTAGACCTTTTCTCTCCTCCTGCCTTTTTGCTCAGGTTCCAAGGAACAAACTCAACTATGGGGACGTCCCTGTAGGACTGTATCTGTCCATATCTTAGGATAGTTTTCAAGGTCCCGGCCTACCACCCACCCCATCTTTTCTAAACACAAACGTGTTTGTTTGTTTGCTTGTTCATGTGTGTGTGTGTGTGGGTTCGCAAGTATATAGAAGACAGAAGTCAACCTGTGGAATCCGTTCTGTTCTTCTACCCTATGTGTGTATTCCAGAGATGGAAGTCAGGTCACGTCAGCCTGGTGCAGAGGGCTTTCACTTCTGAGTCCGTGAGAAGTCCTGCCTCAGCGTCCTGCTCCAGAAATTCTCTGCTCTGGGTGGTTGGCATCGGGCTAGTGGTCGGGATGGAACAGGGGACTGACGGACTGACGCCAGCCTCTGTGGAGCTTAGCTCAGGGTCTGCTCTGTACTTGTGCTAGCTCCGCTGCTTGTCCCGGAGGACTGGACAGAACCACGCCCACTGCAGTCTGTGCCCTTTCTCTAGACCACGTTCTGGACACCAGAGACCAACATGCACCATAGAGTCAAGTCTGTTTTCAGTCTATTACGTGGCCTTCTCTTCGTGTTTCTACTCTTGACTGTGGGCTGTGCCCCAAGGAAGGTCCAAATGGGGTCACTAGGTGTTGGTGTGTGTTGTTCTTGCTGTTTTGGGTGACGTAATGAAACAGGGGCATGCTAGGTGTAGTCTGTACGTGTGACAAAGGCCTATCCCTCACCCCAAGCCATCTGACAAACGTCGTTGAGGGGGCTGGAGAGATGGCTCAACAGTTAAGAACACTGGCTGCTCTTCCAGAGGACCCAGATTCCATTCCTAGCACCCACATAATAGCTAACAGCTGTCTGCAGTTTTAGTTCTAGGGGACCCCACACCGTCTTCTGGCCTCTGTGGACACCTCACACAAGAGTTGTATAAAAGGCAGGCAGACACCACACCGTATATAGGAAATAAAAATAAAGACATCGTTTGTTTTCAGAGTATATTTGAGAGGGTCTATTCTATGCACAGTTACTCATGTTGTGTTTCTCACACGAAAGTGAGTTCTGTCCCCACGTGGATGGTGGGAAGTAACAAGAGTCTGAACCCTCTGTGCAGATCAAGAACGGGGTGGGCTTCCTTTGTCGCTGTCCCAAGAGAGAGCACTCTTCCATTATCAGTGAAACACTCTTGGGGAAAACTCCAACATTTCTGGTAGGTTCTTGTCACACAATTACACACAATGCTGCCTTCTCAGTGCTGAGGACTCTGGCCAGACACTGCTTAGTGAGACATCGCCCTCACAGAGAAGTGGCCGATACTCTCCCCGGATGGAGTGAGTCACTCTCTTGATTTTGAACCCTCACAGCCTGTTATTCACATGGTGGCGAGTTTCTGACCTGTTACACCTTGCACAGGTGATCCTCAGAGAAATGGTCCCTCCTGGGCAGGGCAGAGGGTGGCTGACTCATCTGGCTTCCCCAGGAGAGTAAGACTAGCCCCCCTCACTGAATCAATTACTTTAAAAATTCAGTCTCTCAGGGATTAAGTTACTGAGATCTGTGAGAAAACCAGTCCAACCAGTTGCACCCTGCTTTCTTTTTCCTTGGTTAGCACCTGAGCATCTGTTTGGCCAACATGTCTGCCAGCAGACTGGGAGCATCTGGACAAGGGGAAGATTTAAAAAATACTTTATCTGTTTATTCTACATTTCTACTAGCATATGTTAATTACAATGATGATTTCGTTATGACGTTTTTATTCACATGTAAACATGTATTTTGATTCTATTCACCTCCCATGAAGCTCACTTTCCTCACCTGTGGTAGCTCAGTCCCTTTCCTTGTTCTGGCTAATAGCTGAGGGGTGTGTGTGTGTGTGAGTGTGTGTGTGTGTGTGTGTGTGAGTGTGTGTGTGTGTTTGAGTGTGTGTGTGTGAGTGTGTGTGTGTGTGTGTGTGTGTGTGTGTGTGTGTCCCAATGCTCAATGAGTTTTATCAGGGCGATCTATGGGAGCCTGGGCTCTCCCTCTTCCAGCAACCTATAGCTCTTCAGGGTGGCTGGAGGCCTCCTGAGCTCCTCCTCTTACAGCTTTTCGGCAGCCAGAGCTACAAAGAGAACCTACCCACTTTGTTCCCAATAAAATAAAATAAAACATAAAATCTTCTAAGCAGTTAATTTCCAGCGCTCTTTAATTTTTCCCCCTTCTTCCTGTAGCACTGGATTCAAACTGAAGGTCTCACATATGCACCTCACTACTGAGATATACCCCCAATCCTACTGAGACATACCCCCAGTCCTACTAGATTTTTTTCTCAAATTTTATTTTGTTCTTATTTATTGTAGGTGTATGTGTTTGCTCACATGGGCATTGGTGCCTGTGAGGGCAAAAGAAGGAACCAGATCCCCTGGAGCTGGAGTTACAGGAATTTGCTCCAGGTGTGCACTGGGCACTGAATTCTGTTTCTCTCCCTGCTGAACCACAGCTCCCTGCATTAATCCTGCTACACAGAGGCCCTACAACGCCGATATTTGTTATCCGATACATAACTGTACTTGTGTAAAGAACACGGTGTGACATTTTAGTTCTTGTATACGATGGTAGTCAGGTGACAGTGGTGCATGCCCTTTGATCCCGGAACTCAAGGTAGAGGCTGGAGAATCAAGAGTTCAAGGACAGCTTCAACTACTTGGTGAGTTCAAGGCCAGCCTTAAAATGTGAGACTCTATTTTAAACAATGACAACAACAATAAAACAAATCAAAACCAGTTAATGACCCATTCAGGGCAGTTAGCACATCTCACCAGACATACTTGTCTTTCTGGGATCTGAACACTGAAAACCTTTCTCTGTTTTTGTGAGACTGGGTCTCATGTAGACCTGACTGACCTCAAACTCATTGTTTGAAACAGGCTTCTAACTACAGACTGCTGTTTCCTTGCACAGGCTTCCGGATTGTGGAACCAAAATGCCCCTTATTTAGCACAGATTGAAGCTCTGCGTGAACGCTGAACTGGCTATTTCGGTGGAGAAGGCCTAGATGTTCCCTCAGCCTGCCCTATTACAGAATGACAAACCTTCCCTCCTACCCTCAGGCTTCCTGTGGACGCTAAAAGGGACCAGTCCATAAATGGCTTGGAGTTCCTGGTGAGAGTCTGGGCTTATATAAATATCACACTGAGAAGTTTATAGCAGGAACACGCACAAAGTGTGACGTGAGCCTTCTCAGCATGCAGAGTTGCTCAATGGAGTCCATTCATGTCCCCGAGAAAAACACGGAGCGGAACTGGAAGGAGTGGGTGGAACCAGAAGGTTCTAGGACAAAGGTGTTATCTGCACTAGAAAAGTGAGCTATCCTGGCCTTTGGGCCCCACGCCTATGGAGATAAAGCCAGAGCTGAGGTAAGCTCGCGTCGCTCTCGGAGTGCAAGCCAGCGTTCATTCGGAGCTGCTGAGGCCAAAATGATGAACAGCAAAGGCTTCGTGGGAGAGTCTGGGAAGAGATGAAAGTGAGGTCACCATGAGTGAGCCGAGAGGAAACAGTGGTTGGTGGAGGGCTGCCTGCCACGCCTGGACAGCCGACCTGCCTCCATTCTTCTGGAAGCTGCAAACCACAGTTCCATGCCTTGGGAGTTTTCCCTTGTTAAACTGTAAATGGTCACATTCACGTGTGGCATTGTCATGAATGTGAATGGGATTTCATTTCTTTCCTTTCTTCCTTCTTCTTTTTCTCTCTTTCTTCCCTTTTTTTTTTTTTTTTTCTTTTTGTCTTCCCTTTTCATTCAAGCCTCTAGCTCGAAGGACATCCCGCTACCTGAGATGCAGGAGCCAGCGGGGTGGAAAGCAGGCTCCGTGGAAATGCCCCTTTAGCCATGCAAAAATCAGCGAAAATCCGCAGAGGGTTCAAAAGGCAGAGGGAGGGCCAGGACGAACTCTGTAGTCTCCAAACAGCAGCTTGGACGTGCCCAAAAGGTGGCATTGGGGAAGGGCAAAGGAGAGCGTTCCACACAGGGACTTCTCTGGCACTTATGTGGGACAGTCACACCCGGCTCTCTGGTTACGGGCCTGGAACAAGTCTGGACAGTCGGTACTGAAAAAGGTGGGCGTTGATGTGGGGTGGGCAGGGGGAATCCAGAGAGAGAGACTGGGCCTGCAGTTAGAGCTGCCTGTATTTCTGGGACCAGGAACTCAGAAAGCATATACTGGCTTGACCAGCTTTCAAGGTAGGATTGATGGAAGGTATGCTGGGAAGGCCGGGCACTTCCTGAAAATAATGTTTTCTTTACCCGACTCACTGAAGCCTAGCATTCCTTTAACAGGGAGGCAAAACGTGCGTTACAAAGCAAATTTTAAAAGGCATGGGAAGAGAAACTCTAGACCGAGGAAGAGGAAGTGGGGAGGGGCCTTCCTTCTTGTAGGGTGGTCAGGTTTTGCTCATGCCCATCCGTATGAGGAAATAAATCAGCGTCCTCGATCACAAAAAACAGCAGAATCATTTCTGACTGGTTCCACGTTTCCCAGATTTGGGCAGCAGAAGAAAGCGTGTCCACCCCACCACTCCCCCGCCCCCCAGTAGCCCCAAAGGCTTCAATTCTTAGTTTAACACTGGTAGTTCTCTGCTATTCTGAAATGTAGTGCTGCCCCTTGCTGGCTATGTTGCGGTATAGCGGCTGAAAAGTGTGGTGGTGGGGGGGGGGATTGGGGGTGCGGGGAAGGACTGATGTTCAAATGAATGTTCAAAGAACAATGGCTGCCAGCCCCGCCCGCCTCCTGGATTCTAGGTCCCTGGGCAGCCCCTCAAAGCCTCACCCGATTCTGCTGTTCTCCCCGGAGGCTCATGGCCCCAGGGCTGCGGGTTCGGGGTTGGGGGTGGGGAGGGGAGTCTTCATTACACTCCTTGAATCTCTCCAAAGGGGATTCCCCTACAGTGTCAGTTTCTGTAAAAGGGGCTCAGCAGAGATTAGAATTTATGTAGATGCCCTTGGATGGTCAAATATCTCAAAAAGGGTACCTTTAAGTTGCCTGATGTCAGTGTTAACAGAAGAACCAAACATACTGCCTTTTTATATTAAAATTTTTGTATGTATACATGTACCAGAAGAGGGCGTCAGATCCCCGGAACTGAAATCATAGATGGTTGTGAGCCATTATGTGGAAATCTAACCTAGATTTCCAATGCTCAGTGGTTCAGAGCACTGGCTTCCAGGGGTCCTGAGTTCAATTCCCAGCAACCACATGGTGGCTCACAACCATCTGTAATGGGATCCGATGCCCTCTTCTGGCACAAAGGTATTTATAAGCAGATAAAACAAGGAAATAAATCTTTTAAAACATTTAAGACACACCTTTAATCCCAGCACTCAGGAGTTTAAGGCCAGCCTGGTCAACAGAGCCAGTTCCAGGGCAGCCAGGGCTGCACAGAGGAAACAGTATCTCAAAAATGAAACAGAGCCCAGAGATGGCTCAGCAGTTGACGGTTGGGCCACCGAGAGTGAAGACCCAGAATGTGGGAGGAAAAGGATGATTCCTGCCACTGACCTCTGACCTGCACATTCCTGTTGTAAGCACACACAATAAATAAACATGAAGTCTGAGCCAACAATAAACTTTGCATTCATGGTGTCTGGGGACACGGAAAACCTCCCCTGATAAAGTGTGGTTGCATATTCAGGGTCAAACTCAGGTCTGGAGGGAAGGTGCTCACACAACCAGGAAGGCAGCGTTAGAGCAAAGCTTCAGCATGGGAGGAAAAGGAAGCTGTTCCTGGGTTATAGAGCTGGGTCTAACTCAGAACTTACAAACGGAGGCACACCCATCCTAAGAAGTAAGCCAAAAGCTGTTTATTCCCCGTGGCACCAACAGCAGAAGTGCTCTGAATCTGAGCATGCTCAAGAATTAGGCCTGAGACTTCACTGATGTTTTTATTACTTAGTGGCAACGTCCAATCTCTCCTAAGGCCAGTCTGAGGCCCCATTGCAGCATTGCTCAGAACTCCTAGAAGTGAGTTGAATTGTCTCTGAGAGAGGATCGAGGCTTAAAGATAGGACAGCACCCCTCACCCTGAGCTACAAATGTACCTCCTCTTATCACCTCTGTAGGTCAGGACATCTGCCAACAGATCCTGACCCACCTGAATCTGCCTGCCTTCTCTCTCTCTCTCTCTCTCTCTCTCTCTCTCTCTCTCTCTCTCTCTCTCTCTCTCTCTCTCTCTCTCCTCTGCTTCAGAAAAGACATAAAAATGCCCCCAACAGTTTCTCAGCTTCTGTTGTTCCTTTTCCTCCAACATTCAGGGAATTTAGAGTTAAAAGGCATGATTTAATCTGTCCCTGGGGGCTTTACTTTCCCTTTTTGTTTCATAAGCATCTTTTAAGGCACAGTTGGCTCTTTCTATAACTGCTTGTCCTGTGGGATTGTGTGGTATACCAGTGGTATGCTTTATATTGTAATGTGTGAAGAATTGTTTAATTTTATTGGATACATATTTGGGAGCATTGTCAGTTTTAATTTGTGCAGGTATCCCCAAGTAACAGAATGCCATCCATATAATGGTAAATGATAGATTGAGAAAATTACTTTTGAATTATTTCTAATGGTTGTTGCACAAAATATTGACATAAAGTTGGACCATTTAACATTCCTTGTGGAAGTACTTGCCAGTGATATCTCCTTAGTGGACGACCGTTATTCCAAGTAGGTACCAAGGAAGTGATCCTTCCCTATCCTGCACATTCAAGGGCATTGTGAAAAACCAGTCTTTCAAGTCAGTCATTATTATAGGCCATTGTCTCAGTAACAGAGATGGTAAAGTCTGTAAAGGACCCATTGGTTGAATTACTTTGCTAACTGCTCTTAAATCCATTATTATCCCCAGTTTACTAGATTTCTTTTTTACAGCACACAGGGAAATCCCATGGGGTGGTAGACTCTTCTTGAGTTGAGCCTCTAGCTGCTCTTGTACCAGACATTCAAGTTCCTGCAATTTTTTTTTTTTTTTTTTTTTTTTTTGCTATGGGCCACTGCTCTTGCCGTGCAGGTTGGTTTGATGACTATTTTACAGGCAAGACTGTAGGTATGTCAGCAGTGGCCCCTTTTATAAATTTGGAAATTTTGTTCCTGTGATACCCTCTTTCTGGACCACGGGCACAGTTTGTGATGTTTCTGGATCACCCGTATCAATCTTCCCCGGGAGCATCCACCATCATACATCTGATTCCCTCATTTGACGTCCCTGAGTTTGCAGAAATATTAATTAACATACTCTATTGCTTTAAAAGACCTCCTCCCCACAAATTTATGAGTATGTCAGCCACATAAGGTTTCAACTTCCCTGTTTGCCCTTCTAGTCTCACACAGATAATCCATTAGATACTTTGTCTTATTACTGATAATTAGCAATCCTGATAAACTATATGTAAACCTTCTGAAGTGGGCAATCTGGATTGCAAGACTTCTGAGAAAGTATTCTAACATATAACAAAGTAGCTTCTGTATCTACCAAACCTTCTATGTCAACATTATTCATTTGTGCAATTCATTTGCGTCTCTGGTCATTAGACATTGTTTGCCAGAACGAAGGTTTTCTAGTACTTCCAAAAGTTCCTGCCCTTTCTACTGGAGTAGCCCTACCCTTAACACAAGGAAACAACAGTTGAGCAATTCTATCTCCTGTGTCATTTGTATCTTTTTTCTTACATATGTCATGATTCTAATTTCTTCCTTGCTATCCCCATACTTCGATGCACAATAAATCCTTGAGAAGCTAACCCACTTCTTCCTAAGATTGTTCTCACTATTCCTGAGGGTAAAAGACCATACGTACTAGTGGTTAACTTGTAAAATTTAACTTTTGGGGATAATGTAAGACCAGTAGACATATCCAAAGTTGCACTCCTTTCTGTAGCATGTATAACATCAGAAATACTTAATTTTTATTTTCTTGCCTGCTTGGTACTTTCTGGCTGATCAAAGGAAGACTGCTTACGTTTACCTCAGGTTCCTGAGCTGACAGACCCTTCTGTTCATTTCCCAAGGGCAAGAGGGGACCAGTGTTTGCTCTTTTCACAGTGGCTACAATACCCTGGAAACTTTTATGTTTAAAGCAAACAGAACCAGCTTATTCTCAACATCATATTCTTCAGAGTCAGTGAACATGCTATTTTGAGCTCTGAATCTTCTAGCCTTATAATCTTTTTGGAAATGGCCAAATTCACCACAATTAAAGCATTGGGCATTTTTATTTCTAAGACTTCTAGCTATGGCTTGCCCTATAACATTATTATGATGACCTGCAAACCATTACCAGTTGTCTCTCTTATGCCTTCGTCTATCAGGACTTCCTGTGCTTTCAATGGTCTGATTGCTCTTTTACATTCAGTGTTTATGTTTTAAAAGGCCAATGTTTCTATGAACGACTGGTTTCAGGGTCAGTCTAATGTGGTTCTATTTACAGCTGAAACCAGTATCTATAAGAAATTAGTGAATGGTTCTATATCTGTAAGTCCCTGTATTACCTTCGTAAATGAGATAGACTTTCCCCTGGTTTGTCAATCATATTCTAGGTCTTTAAAGAAGCAACATGACATTGCTCAGTTATACCTCCATCAGTCTGGATCTGTTCTTGTAAATCAGTATATCGCCCTAAACCAAGCAGTAGGTCTTTAGTAACATTTATTACCCTCATTAAATTATATTGTTCTACTTTTGTGGCTTCTTGCCTCCACCAGGACAACCTCTGTAATTTTTGTCCAGCTTCTAATACACCTGACACTAATCCTTTCCAATCTTTGGGGCTAACCCTATGTTGCATAGCCCAGTTATTTAACATTTACTTAATAAATGGAGAGTGCAAGCCATACAATATAATAGCCTCTTTAAAATGCTTTAGATTTAGCATTTCTATTGGACGCCAGGCCAGTCCATTATAGGAAGGAGGGCCATCATTAGCAGGCATATGCTGTACAAAGACTGGGAAGGCTGAAGCTGTCTGTAACCTCTAGTGGTGAACTCAGCTGAATGTTGTAGATTGTCTTGACGCTGTTCATATTTTAATGTTAATTTCACTTCCCCAAGGAGGGCTGCCTAGTCACATACTCATTAGGTGACTTCATCTGAACCTTCCCATTTTAATTAGTAAAATAAAGGAAAGCCAGTGACTGTACAGAGGGAAGGGAAGTAGAGAGAGAAGATGTGGGAGCAGGGAGGAGGATAGTGGTGGAGGTCGCAACATGGAGGTCCATAAAGACCAGTTAGATCCAAGTTGGATTAATTGGCATTAAGCAGCTATGAATATTAAGGATTTTATAGGTCTGATATCTCATATAGAAGGGCAGTTTGTATCTTTGTCTATTTGATGCAATCTTGTGGTGTAGAGAGAGGGTTTGTGGATTGAGAATCGAACACATAAACCTGAATCAAAAACTGTCGGCTGTATAGTTGTATTTATGTAGGTTTTGGGGTAGAGAAACACCCCGGGATGGAGGTGGAAAGCAGAAGGTGGAAAACCGCCAAGGGAAGGGAGTTGTGCAAATTGAGTGAGACACGGGTAGTGGCTCGGACAGGGTGACAGAGGCTCACAGGGCTCTGAACTAAAATTGAGCCCATGGAGTGAGACGCCGGGGCAAATAAAAAGATAAGCCCCTTTTATTTTTTAATATTTACTTACAACAACTGTTGTACCTGTACTGAAGAAGTTGCAGTAGAAAATTCTCCAATGAATTTAAATTATAACCTTGCTGATGTAACCTGCACCCCTAAAAATATAAAAACTGCTTGTAACTACCTTCCGGGGTCTCCTCTCCTCTGAATGTAGGCCACCCCAATGCACCGGATGAATAAACCTCTTGCTTTTGCATCGATCCCCGATCTCTCATCTCATTCATGGGAGCCTCAAATAGATACGACTCAATTTGGGCCTTACAGTACCATTCCCTGCTCTTCCTGGCCCCTCATTTCGCAAAGGTGCCCAGGACAGTGAACGTGTATGGAGCAGAGCAAGGTGGCAGTTTACCTTCAGCCCATTTGCCTCCCTTTTCCACCATTCAGTAAATTCCTGGTTTCAGACATCACGCCTGATGTGTGTCTTTCTTTTCCCACTTGCTCTTTTTGCTTCCTAAGCACTTCTACCTCTATTCGAAAACTCTTTACATGCTTAGCAAATTCTGCAATTTTCTCTAACATAAGAGAATTACCAGCTTTTGCCTCAATATTTTTCAAAAGAGTAGACATGAAAACCAGGAAACAAAGGCACCTTCTTTCCCTGGGAACAAGGTACGAGACCACCCAGAGACTGTAGCTGCTATTTCGCCAGCCTTCTTAAAGAACATTGCTAACTCCTCGTAACCTGATCTTCCCTCTGCCACATTCAAAGCAGAATTACCCATAATTCCTAAGCCACATTGGATATCACCTTGTAGGCTTAGATTTTTAAAACACCAACTTTTAATAAGAGTTCTCAAATGCTTTCCCCCATCCCCCTTCTAACACACCATTCAAAGGTAGGGGAGAAGAGATGAAAAGAGGATGTACACTTATTTAGAAGTAATTCCTTGGGGACAATTCCAATCTCCATTTGTTAGGATAACAGGAGTCTAGTTCAGTAGTGTCAGGATACTAAACACAAACCAGCAGCTATGGCCCTATCCAGCAGAAACCGCTAGGCCTCTACCAAATTGGCATGAGTCACTAGGAGAGACTAGAATAAACTGGAATGGTAGGAGAAGCTCTCTGCTGTGCCTCTTTCAACAAAGCAAAGAGCAGCAAAGACAAGTGAAGATGAAGACATGAGACCAATGAAGCATTGCAAAGCTAGCTATGCAAGGGTACCATCACTGACCATTGAGTCCTATTTATACTACAGCATGTGGCCTCTTCAGAACACCATGTGAGTGCTGTGATATGCAGGGAAGACAGGCACAAGATAAGGCCTGTGATTGGAAAAAAAAAGATAGGCAGGAATAGAGTTTTGGAAAAGGAAGAGAAGAAGAGAAAAAGGTAAGATGGAGGACAAAGATGACTCATCTCCATGAGGCTCTGAATAGCCACAAGTAGTTATGAATATCCTATAAGGGATGGGTTTGTATTGGATGATTTGTCTTGTCTAGGTGGGCAAATTATATCAATTGGCTCTGAGTTTATTATGTGGACATTTTGTGTATATTTACTGATATATATGAAATAAATCTGAGTTTTAAATTGCAAGTTTCTGGAGCTTTGATTTGGTTAGATGTGTGGGTTGTGACGTACTATGAGTGTGGGCAGAGTTCGAGGTGCAGAGACAGCTGTGAGAGGGATGCCACTGTATGTGACTAACAGTGGGAGCAGAGAGATCGCTGAGGTCAGAGAGTAGTTGGGGATAGCATGGTGGGGTGTGACTGGAACCATTCGCCGATTTTTAAAATATTTACTGCTACATGTGAGTCTGCATCACATGACACATCCAGAAACTTTCACTTCAGGGAAACATGTGACTTCTTATTTATTTATTTAATTTGTATTTATTATACTGGGTCTCCCTGTGTGGACCTGGCTGGCCTGAAATTTTATGTGTAGTCTAGATTGGCTTTAAATCTACAGAGATCTACCTGCTTTCTCCCAAGTGCTGGGGTTAAAGGCATGCACCACTACACTGGCCTTACATCTATTTTCTGTGTATGTTTGTGTGTTGAACATGCCATAGATTGCATGTGGAGACCAGAAAACACCTTGTGGGGTTTAGCTCTCTCCTTCCAACAGGTTGGATTGAAGTTAGGTCATAAATCTTGGCAGCAAGTGTCTTTGCTCGGTCAACCATTTTACAAGCTTCCCAATTATCTCCTTCTTTTTTGTCCCCTGGCAAAGTTTCGGGTAATACTAGGCTAGCCTCAAACTCTGTGTAGCTCCAGCTGTCCTGGAACTCATTCTGTGATCAGGTTGGCCTTTAACTCACAGAGATCTGCCTGTCTCTGCCTGCTGAGTGTTGCTACCACCCAACTTTTCCAGATTCTTTTGTGTTGTTGTTGTTGTTTTAAGGTTTATCTATTTATTTTATGTATGTGAGTACACTGTCACTCTCTTCAGACACATCAGAAGAGGGCATCAGATTCTCATTACAGATGGTTGTGAGTCACCATGTGGTTGCTGGGAATTGAACTCAGGACCTCTGGAAGAGCAGTCAGTGGTCTTAACTGCTGAGCCATCTCTTTAGCCCAGCCAGATTCTTGTTAAAGATATTTTGTCTGCATCATACTAGGCTGTCAGGAAAATGTATACTATTTTGAGATCTCATCTTACCCCAGTGGCCTTCATGAAGAAAACCAATGGCATAAAATGCTAAGGAAACTGTAGGGCTGATGGAATTCCTTCTTACTCTAGGTGGGAATGTAAGTTTGCACAGCTTTTATGAAAACCAGAATGGAGGTTTCTCTAAGAATGAAAAGTAGGACTTCAGTAGCCGGAGAGATGACTCAGCGATTAAGAGCACTGCTGCTCTTCTAGCAGATCTGGGTTCAATTCCCAGCACGCATGTGGCAGCTCATCAACTGTCTGTAACTCCAGTTCCAGGGAGCCAACATCCTCACACAGACACACATGCAGGCAAAACACCAATGCACATAAAATAAACAAGTAAATGATTTTTAAATATAGACGTTCCATATGACCAGCTATTCCAGTTCTTAACATACACTGGACTCTATATCTATCACACAGACACGTGCAGTCCATATTTATTGGTGCACAACTCACAATAGCAAGGGAATTGAACAAGCTGAGAGATCCATCGTAAGATGCGACTTATGTGCATACACAATGGTGGTTTACTTGGCTGTAAAGAAAATGCAAAATGCAGAAAAATGGATAGATATACATAGATTTGGAACATAGTATGTTAAATGAGATAGCTGAGACTCAAAAGGACAAAATTGGTGGCCAATGAGCTAACTCAGTGGGTAAAGGCCAAACCTGACCACCAGAGTCGGATTCCCTGGAAAACATATGGTGGGAAGTGAGAGCCAGCTCCTACAAGTTGTCCTCTCACTCCATATGTGTGTTGTAGCACATGTGCATGTACTTATACACACACACACACACACACACACATACACACAAATAAATAATTAAATGAATAAAACAGGACATTGGTAGCACATACCTTTAATCCTAGCACTCTGGAGGCAGAAGGAGGTGGCTGTCAGTTTGAGGCTATCCTCGTCTACAGAGTGAGTTTCAGGAGAGCCATGTCTATACAGAGAAACCCTGTCTCAAAAAACAACCAACCGACCAACCCCCCCTCCAAACCAAAGCAAAAGAAAAAGCATATATATGAACTGGGGCAAATGTGGGTATGACCTATGAAACTAGTAAAAAGACCTTAATGGGAAGAAAAGTGGTGGTGGGGGGAGGGTAATAGGACACACCTGACATGAAAATGCAAAGTCACTGTCCAGTCACTCGGTCACTCGGTGACTCGAGGGTGCTGGGTGGCTTAGGGGTTTGGGGGAGAAAATCGGAGAGGTGAATCAATACACACTTTGAAAAGTCCAAGAGCCTGATTGTGTGCTGACATCTTCAGTGACAGCACTCAGGAGGCAGAGGCACTAGAATCTCTGCGAGTTTGAGGCCAGCCTGGTCTTCCTGTTTAATTTCAGATCAACCAGAATTACATAGTGAGAACTTGTCTCAAACAAACAAAAAAAAAAAAAATAAGAAGAAGAAGAAGAAGAAGGAAAAGAAGGAAGAAGGAACAAGAGAGACAGAGACAGACAGAGCGGTTGTAACGAAACATGAAACAATACTATTTTTGTGATAAGATTTTTATCACCTTTTGGCTTATCAAATTTTTCTGCAGTTAACAAAAGCCTCCTCTAGAGGAAGCCACTCAGAGTGAGACTGGGCTGTAAGATCTGATCAGCAAGTCTTTGCCCATTTCGATGGTACGTAAAAGACTTATGAACAACAGAGCAAACCCAGGGGAATCGCAGTGAGGTGTAGCTCATGGTCCTGTGCTTGATTGGCACTTGTCTTGAGCCTGCGCTGAAAGGGTTGGAAGCTCACGTTCTCTTCCCACACATCGATCATTTGTTCATCACAGGCTGGTGAACACCAGAGGTGAGAGAATGTTCACAGCAAGGGTTACGCTTCCCTGACCTCGGTTACATGTTCTGCACAAAGACTACAAAAACGAAAAGTGCCAGAATAAAACCCCAAATCTCTCACTAGCCCTGGAGGCCTGACACAGGCAGCCCTGAGACTTAGGCAAACAATTAAAGCCCATTGGGCTCCTAGTGACTACCCTCAAATGCAATGGGCCAGAAAGTGCCATAAAACTTATGCCTCAAGATAATGAGCTGCCCTGTTGAATTCTATTTAAATATGATCCCACCAAAGAGTGAAGGAAGCTTGCCAGCTGATGTAAAACAACCGAGTTTTAGGGGCTCTGAGACTTTTCCATTCTGAGAATGTGAGACCCTAAAGACACAGAAATGGTTAAAGTCAGACTCAGATTTTCCAGTCATCCCAAGGCTATGAGATCCTGCCTGTGCCTGACAAATAAAACCAATGGCCCAGAGTAATTCTCAGAAAAAAAACACAGAATATACTGACTGATAGCCACCTGGCCTCTAGAAAGCCCTAGACAGGGTCCTGATACATGTCATAATTAACTCATGCTCTGATCACCCAATTCCGAGAAACAAAACAAGGACAAAACCCCTCAAAGTTTTGAACTATATAACAAGTTTCTAAAAATGTAAAAACAAAGTTTGAGTGGATAGGTCAGGCTACGCTGACCCAGCTAAGTTAAGACAAAACAAAAATGGCTGCTTTAGGAACAGCTCCCCTACCCCTCCTTGTACTGAATTCCAAGGAGAATGCAAATTGTCAATCAATAACCTTACTGCCAAAGTTTCTTCCCCTCTTCCTCCCTCCTTCCTCTCCTCTTTCTGAAAATTATACTGCTGACCAATGGTAAAATAGTAGTTAACCCCCCTCACAAAAAAGTATAAAAGATGTGTGCTTTTTGAGTTCGGGGTTGACTGTCCCGCGCAACCGTCTCGCCTGCAAGAACGACGCGGCACACAAAATAGAATCCTTCTGCGGTAAACTTTATTAATCTGGAAAAACCGGTACTTGCTTCACGTAACGAAAAGGACGGGGAAAACCAAGAGATCCAAAGAGACGAACAAGACGAACAAGCTCCACGAGACGGCCGAAAACCAACGGGGGGAAGAGAGGAAGAAGAGGGGAAGAGAGAGAGAGAGCTATCCAGCTCGCCCCCTTATAAAGGGATCAGTCCTTGCCTTGGACGCGGAGCCCCCTGATTGGTTGAAACTCACCAGGCCCTATGACGCCATGGGAAGAGGCGGAACTCATGAAGCGGAAGTTACCCAGCCTGTGCGCACATGGCTTGTTTACTGCTAACTCCAGCCAGATATCAGCGCCATCTTGTAATGGCGAATGCGTGGGAATGTGTGGGCGGCGCCCCACAGCCGGATATCAGCGCCACCTTGTAATGCCGGAAGCGTGGGAATGTGTGGGCGGCGCCCCACAGTTGACTCTCTCTCTTGTTATTACAGCCGTCTATCGTCTGATTGTGTTTGGTGGGTCGAGTTCCTGAGCTAAGACTCCTCGAGGTCTTACAACACAGCCAGCTCCTCCTTCCCTCTCTCTAAGTTTATATCATACTGTGTGTTTATTGCCTCTGTGTGTGTATGTGTGTGTTGCCTGCATGTGTGTATGTCTACCACACTCATGCCTAGTATACCGGCCAGATGAAAGAGCTGGAGTTGTGAATGGTTGTGAACCACTATGTGGGTGCTGGTAATGGAACCCCTGTCTTCTGCAAGAAGAAGTGCTTTTAACTGCTGAGTCCTCTCTCCAGACCCAACTCAGTTGTCTTAACTGCTACGAAAGGACTTGGTTTCCTCTCTCTGTGTATTAACAGTGTCTATTCTTTATTTAACCTTTATATCAGTCTGCTAATCCCTTCCCATCCCCCCCCCAGTACCTCAGACAGAGAAGGAACTGAGGGGAGGAGCTCCGACTGCAGTTGCTGAGTGACTTGGATGTTCCTCTTGTTCCTCTAAGCAGTTAACTGTTTCTAGTCGGTCAATGGGCAGAGCCTGGTGTCCCAAATGAGCCATGGCAGAAAGAAGCCAAATATCTCTGAGACATTAGATATTTGTGGAGCAGCACAGAGTTGATTCTGGGTAAATAGTGCAATGCAGGGCCCTTAAATGAGTCATTAGTGTTAGTGTGTGTGCACACGTGCACATGGGTGTGCGTACACTCATGCCACTGTATGAATGTGGAAGCCAAAAGATTATTTTTTGGAGTCAGTTTTATTCCTTCTACATTTTTGTGGTCTTGGGGGAATTAAGGTTTTGGGGGTTCAGTTGTCAGGCTTAAGCACCACTTTACTTGCTGAGCCATTTTACTGGCCACGGGTGTAGAGACTCTTAACTTGAGACCCACAAGGGACTCAAGGACTCCATTAACCCCTACACTTGTACAAACAATTTTACATTATTTGCATGTGTAAGACACAAATTGAGCCTTAACTACCTGGAGACTCCCTTGAATGAGACCAGAGATTTGGTGATCGATGCAAATGTAAGAGGTTTATTTTCCAGTGTGTCTGGGTGTGTGTGTGTGGGGGGGGGTGACCCTCAAGAAGGTGACTCTGAATGGCTATAACAAGCAGTTTTTATACTTTTTAGGGGTACAGGTTACATCAGCAAGGTTACAGTTTAAACTTATTGGCTAAGCATATTGACCTTTGAATCTATTGGCTAGTAAGCATGGCACGCATTTGAATGCTACCTGTGGCTTTTTATTCTGAGGGTCACTCAGTACATTCTGAGAATTTCTGTGGATGGAGAATAAAATTTTGCCTAGCCTTATCCCTAGGAGGGAGGGGAAAGCTGTAAGGAGGGTGTGGAACTGTAAAAGGATCCCTCACATGTACTCATTTTCCAAGTGAGTATCCCCATTTTCAGGTAGTTTGTAAAGTTCCAGAACCTCTGTGTGGTGAACAGTACTTCCCCAGTTCCCACATCTACTTCCTCTTTACACAGCCCACATTGTTCAGGTAGGAGACCCTGTCCACAAACACACATCTGGTCCTGGAAGGTCCCTGCCTGCCCAAAACAACTAGCACATTCCACTCCTCTGTGTAAGTACAGTTGCTGCTTGAGATGCCTAAGTCTCTTGATCATGGTAGCAGGAAACCCTGTTTCTTCTCTTTTAGCCATTGATGGCCCAATGGAGCTGGTTGGCTGCTAGGCTGGAGAGGAGATACACAGGGCAGACAGCAGAATGCAGGGCAGCTGGGAAGCCAGTTCTGGAGTGAGGCAGCTCAAAAGAGCTTTGCTTTACATATTATTTAAGGTATGGCTGACTAAAGAAGCGTAGTCAACAACAAGAACAAAAAAGCCTAAAGGAGCCAGGTAGTGGTGGTGCACACCTTTAATCCCAGAACTTGGTAGGCAGAGGCAGGCAGATCTTTGTGAGTTTGAGGCCAGCCTGCTCTACAGAGCAAGCTCCAGAACAGCCAAGGCTACACAGAGAAACACTGTCATGAAAAACCAAACCAAGCCAACTCAACCCAACCCAACCCAACCCAAACAAACAAGTCTGAAGGTGTCATGCCCACTACTCAAAGTATAAAGAAATTCTGGGCCAGGACCATGGCTCAGTGGTAGAGCACCTGACCAGATGTGAGAGAGCAGGGTTTGATCCCAACAGTTTGAATGAGAAATGCCCACCATGGCTCAGGCAATTGAACACTCAGCTCTCCGTTTGTGACTGTTTTGTAAACTTGTGGAGCTTTTAGGAAGCAGAGCTTTGCTGGAGGAAGTATGGCATTGGGGGTGTGCTATGAGAACTCATAGTAAGTCTCACCTACTTCCATTCCACTCTCTGCTTCTTTGTGGTTGAATGTGTGATCTCTCAACTCCCTGCTCCAGTACCTGCTTCATGCGGTTCCTGCCATTATGAACTATGACCCTCTGGAACTGTAAATCAAAATAAACTTTCTCCTTAAGGTGCTTCTGGTCATGGTATTTTATAACAGTGATAGAAAAAATAAATTATATACCTGCACTGAGAAAACCAAGGCAATCAATCAATCAACCAAACAACCAATCAACTAACTAACCAACTAATCAACAAACCAACTGACTAGCCAACCAATCAATTCTAACCAACCAACCAGCTAACCAGCAAACAATTCAACTAGACAATCAACTAACCGATGAGCCAAACAAATAATCAACTAGCCAAACAACTAACCAACTACTCAACTAACTAATCAACTTGCCAACTAACTTTTAAAACACACACACACACACACACACACACACACACACACACACACACACATACACACACACATCTGGAAACAGCGGTGCTTACAAATTTTCAATTATGTAGCTATCTCAGTCTTGGGTGGAAGCACAAGCGTGTTCCTTCTGCCCAGCTGTAATAAATGACACCAGTGTATGGTTCCCAGGAGTGTGGAGCTGGTTCTAGAAGCCCAGTCTGTCTTCTGACCCTAAATTCTGTGTGGGCAGGAGACTCATTGCAAGTTTTCTCTCACAGAACCCAAACTGAGAAACATGCTCCTCCCCGCCCCCACTTTTGTAATTCCACGAAGGACCAGCACTGCAAAGTGCCATTTACTGGTGTTTTGAGACAAGGTCTCTGGCTGGTCTCAAACTTAGAGATCCATCTGCTTCTTTCTCACAACTGCTAGGATTAAAGGCACACACCACCATTATTTTATGTGCATGAGTGTTTTGCCTACATGTATGTATGTGTATCACTTATGTGCTTGGTGCCTGAGGAAGCCAGAAGAGGGCATTGGAACTTCTGGAACTGGAGTTACAGAACTGGCTTGTAAGTGCCGGGAATGAACATACATCCTTCTCAAGGGCTACAAGTGTCCTCAACCTCTAAGCATCTCTCCAGTCTCCACTGCAAAGTCCTCTTGGCAAAGTGTTGAGTTCACATCCACCAGCAATGGAAGGTGTGGGGTATAGTTTTTTCTACCTTACTTTAAGTTCTGGTAGACCATGCTACCAGCCCCCACACAGATTCCCTTGGATCTACAAATAAAAAACCACACACACACACAGTTAGTTTTAAAATGCCTTTGCTAACTCAATGATTGGGCACTCCTAAACC
The DNA here is from genome assembly GCF_963924665.1 of Micromys minutus. Lineage (NCBI taxonomy): Eukaryota > Metazoa > Chordata > Mammalia > Rodentia > Muridae > Micromys > Micromys minutus. Next base: position 92,927,680 of record NC_137972.1, on the reverse strand, counting down.
TCTCCTGGTTACCTAGGCACAATAGGATAAAGTGGCCATTGACCGCTCCAACTGAGACCTCACATGGCTGGCTAGTTCTATCTCTTGCAGCTACTCTATCTGCATCCCCCCTCAAAACTCTTAAGTGTCCTGCCCTGTCTTCAGTCATCAGATGCTGGAATCTTTATTGATCTATAAAGAGCCAATTGGGGAACAGAATCCTAGCATCAGAACCAACTCTACATCTCACCTTTTCTGTCCAATAAAATTACAAAGAAACCAAAAACTCTTCTCCCAGATATAAATTGAATAAAACTGTAACAATCAAGTAAATTACAAAGTACTATATACAGTTAATATCCAGTCTATCATATCTGCCAATTATAGAAAGTACTCTATACTCATTCCTAACTTAAAGAATTATGATTCTATCCCTGGATTGTGTTTAGATTTTGGCATGTAATGCCATCTGAAAACCATATCTTCTATTCTATCTCTCTCAGTGTTAAACAACTTGAGTTTGATTATGAGACTATACTAGCCTCTGACCTTGTTAGAAACCCAAGAACAACTTAAACATTTCCTGGATATATAGAAAGCACCAAACACAGCTTCTCAAACTCGAATAATTATAGATACAGATGACTACCTGGACGACCTCCTAATTCCTATAATGTTGGAACATCTGTCTCCATCCTTTGGCCCAGGATCACCTGACAGACCTTTGCAAAGCAAGAATATGAAAGACTGCTTACCCGGTATTGGCAGAGCTATCAGTTGACTATTCCACACAGTGTGTTCTTTTCCTGGATAGTATTTTTCTGCAGATGAAATAGGCAATTTCTGCCCCGTGGCCACCTTGCCACAATAAGCAACCTTGCCTGGAGGTAAAGATGCTCAGTTTTTCATTTAAGGAGAGTGAGGAAACTGTCTGGAGCAGACACGTCTCATTGTCAAATGATTAAATAACATTAAATGTCACATTCTGTGGATTTCTGATATTTTTTGAAAACCATCTAAATAAATTATTTTGAGCTGTTAAATCTTAGCCACTCTTAGCCATATTTCTATTTGATGAAATTGAAGATACTTTATTATAATTAGATCAGAATCTAACATAACCATGAGTTTGCTATCTGGCTCTAATTTGTGTTACTTAATCATCTTAAACAGTTTGTAAAGCAGTTATTAGAAGGACTCTGAGTCTAAGCCTTATATTTTTAAGTGAGTTGCATAGGTACAATGCCAATCTAAAAATAACCATGTTAATCTCAAAATTTTTATTTTCACACTAATGAAAACCTTAAATCTGTATCAATCTAAATTCTTTACCAATGTAAAAAATCATAACTTCTATTTGTATCAATTATAAAGATTTTTATCAATTAAGATTATTGTTGGGCTGAAGAGATGGCTCAGTGGTTAAGAGCACTGATTGCTCTTCCAGAGGTCCTGAGTTAAAATCCCAGCAACCACATGGTGGCTCACAACCATCTGTAATGGAATCTGATGCCCTCTTCTGGTGTGTCTGAAGACAGTTATGGTGTACTTACATATAATAAATAAATAAATCTGTTTAAAAAAGATTATGGCTACATAATGCTTTGGTCAAGGATAAAATTTAGTAATCCATCTTACCTATTCCCTCCCTGTTCAAAATTATGACCATTTTGAAATTATCCCTTAAAATGACAACTTATTATCCAGTCTTTGTATATTTGGAAGGCTCAGAGCTTGACTGAAATTCTGACCAGATCTGTCTGAAAGGTTGGATGAGGCGGGCGAGATGACCTGGAATCCGTGGCAATCCCCGAAGCGTTTTTGGGTCAGCAACTGGAAGCAGGGATCCAAGCAGGTCAGTTCCTCATCTCCTAGGATGAATCTCACCAAAGCTGTACATTCTGTAATATATGAATCTCACAACCAAAATTTTGGTACCATTAAGATTTTTGTATGGATTGTGCAAGGTGCACAGATTAGTTAAGGATGAAATTCTGGGCTTTCTTCTGGCAGGTAAGATACAACTGCGTTTTTTGAGTTAATTTTATTAATAACCAATTGTAATAAGTCTTTCTTCATTCCATGTGAAGGATGGCATGATGAATCTTTACCTGTCCTCTTTTATTCTTTTTTCAGTAAATATTAAAAAATGGCATTGGCTTACCTCTTTATTGGCCGCGCAGTGTCACTCCGTGGGCGCCACTTGTTGCATAGATCCAGGCGCTCAGACTCTGTCACTCAGTCCACAGGCTGTACTCTCTGCACGCTCCCTTCTCTGGTGGTTTGCTTCGCCTGACCAGCACAAACGTGACTCTAAAGCTCAATAGCTTTTCATACAGGTTTATATATCAAACTCTCAATCCACAAACCCTCTACACAATAAGATTACATCAAATGGACAAAGATACAAACTGTCCTATTATATGAGATAAAAGACCTATAAAATCCTTAAAAAGTTCACAGCTACTTAATGCCAATTAAATCCACCTGGATCCATTTCATCATTCTCGATCTCCATTTGGTTCTTTTCTCCTTCCTTTCGCTCTCCTCTCCCCTCACCTCTGACTCTCTCTCTCTCCTCCTCCCTTATCCCGCCCAATCACTGGCTCTCACCTTTATTTTACTAATTAAAATGGGAAGGTTCAGATGAAGTCACCTGACTTGGCAGCACTTCTTGGGGAAGTGGAATTAACATCAAAATACAAACTGCAGGACTATCTACATTTCCCCCTTTTTGTCCCATTTAACTATTACCATTCTACAATTTATGAAGAATAAGACAGCCTTTACACTCAGTCCATCAGTTTTGTCCATTAAATAAAGCACTTTGCCACCTATCCTAAGAGACTATAATTTTACACCTGACTTATATCTTGGTTTTAGATTGTATGTCATCTGAAAACTACCTTTTTATATCTATATGAACTTTCTTTATGCCAAACAGCTGGTTTGGCTATGAGGCTACCAGTCTTCAACCACGTCAAAACCCAGAATGACTAATATTACCTGATACACGAGAAACAAAACACAGCTTCCAAAACTGGCCAGTTTATAGAGACTGCTGATTCCCTGGACAGTCCCTCATCTCTCAAAATGTTGGAGCATCAGTCTTCAGCCTTCTGGCCCAGGATCATATCTGACAGACCTTTGTGATGCAGAATTTTGAGGAAAAGCCACACTGAGGATTGTTGCAGTCTCTGATGTATGGAATCAGGCCAGTTCAGCATTTTGATGACAAGCTTCACCATAGTTGCAAATTCTGTAACATATATAAAACTCAGTAGAAAACATTTCAGTATTAAGAAACTCTGAGACATGCATGCAGGCAAGTCACCAAAGTGTATAAAATGAAGGTAAATAGATAAACAAAATTAAAAATAAAAGAAAAATGTATAAACTCCTAAGGTCTGCACGGGTTCCCAGCAATATTTGTTCAACATCTTTGTGGTTGCTTAAGCTTTGGTTTAGCCATTCGGATAAACGAAGCTATACAAAAACTGCAATATTCTATAATGATGACTATATAATGTCTATCAATAGTATAATGACTTTAAAAGGATCAGGGCATTTGTCAGTCTCGCTGGGGCTGTATTTATGATGAAAAGTTTTCTTTTGATACCAGAAGAGCTTCAATTAAAAAAATGTTGTGAACTGTTAAGAGGATAATTACGACATGCAAGTTAATGGCCAGTCACCTCACATATGGTCAAGCATTCCAATGTATTGAGACCAATGCAATTAATTACAGGAATAAGCTTTATTTAGCCTTCTGTGTGTTTTCAAAGCTGACCCTAAAATAGCCAGAACCAAACAAAGTTTGTCTAGTTTAGACATACAGAATAGTTAATGGTACCAAAGCTCTTCAGAGAGCTACTGAATATTAAATATTCAATAACATTGAATATTAAATTATTAGCTATTAAATATTTAAAATGTTTAATAAAAACCTTTCCCTAGGAGGGAGAAGTACCAGCTTCTGACAGCCTCGTCTCTCCCATAGGGATGAGGGGTGCAGAACACCTCCTGGAGCTTGCTGTAATTTCGGCAAAGCCGATCCCAGGGTGAAAAACTTTACCTTTCCTGCTGCCAGGACCCTGAGCAAACTGGACAAGCAGGACACTGGGGAGTTGTTTGCCCCACTTTGCCTAGACAAGTTAGGCTCGTCCCCAGTTCTTACTCCACAGGGAAGTCTATTAGATCTTCTGGGCCTGGTAACCAAAGACCCATGGTCCCAAGGACCATGGAGGGACCTAGGGTGACTGTCCAGGTAGCCAGTAAATATCTGCTATTTTTAATAGGTTCAGAAGCTGCTACCCTGTATATCCTGCTTACTCAGGTGCAATGTGTCCTCTTCAGGGCTAATGGTGTTGACACTGGTCTAGTGACAGCTTTGTCAGTGTGACAGCAGGCTGCGGCCACAGTCTCCTGGACCTGCCACTAAATCTACACAGTTCAATCTACACAGTTCACCTTGCTGTCCTCAGCTGAACAGCTTCTGTGGTAAACAGTTGCCTGAGCCCAGACATCTCAGGGACAACTTGTGAGGAGTTTCATAGTCCAGCCTTCTAAAAGGCAACTTCTCCATCTTGCTGTCAGGATCAAACCAGTTCCTGTTCCCAGGCCTATCCCCCTTCTCCAAATGTTTTCTCAATTGTCTGTTACCCCGTAAAGAATAAAGAGATTGCTGTTATCTAAACCAAGGCGTGTCTGATGTAAAAATATACAACCATCGCCAGCTGTGCCCTAGTTACCTACAGCTGGCCCACTCCTTTGTCCCTCTATCACAAGACCCTTGAAGGCCGTCTCCAAAGAACACTCCCTTGCTTAACCCACAATGTCAAAATACAACTGGATAACAGCTCCCTGCACTTCCCCTCACTTTGTGTTCCCACCCGTTAAACATGTTAGGCAGAATCTCCCTCGGGGACGCGGTTCAGATCCCGAGCTGGCTGCCACACTGAGCGCTCTTAGTCCTTGATGTGCCAGGGAAGGTTGGTACTCATGGGAGAGATGCCCCCTTCTCTGAGAAGGAGAGAGTAAGGTGGGAGGGAACTGTGAGGAGGGCGGAGGTTGCCATTAGGATGTAAAACGAATGAATAAATAAACTGACTAATAAAACCAAGAGTGGGAATTAGAGAAAGTATAGGGTGGAGCAAGTTTAGTATAATCTGAGGATCATTTGTCTGCAGGAGCTGTTGTTATGATCTGTGAGAATTTGGACGCCAATTTTTTGGCCTTCGATCTGAAGGCCAAGCTGTAGTAATGGAATCTGATGCTGTGGAGGGAGAGGCAGTCACAAAATAGAACACCGGCAGGTGTGCTCTTGCAAGTTCCAGGAGTGAGAATGAAGCCGCGGAACTGTCGCCTGAAACCGGAGCCAGGAGAGAGCAGAAAGGACGCCAGGCGGCCAGAGGCGCAGTAGGAATCAAATTCACAAACAAAAGATCCGGATGTACCTTAGGCAGGTTAGATCCGCTGCTTGGCTCACTGCAGGGGAGAACAGGTGTGTGCTGCGGTTGTGTGTGCACGCTGCAGCTGGCCTGCTCCTTTCTCCCCCTCACCACACCCCTGCTCCTTCCTCCGAGGCCGGTCTCTGGCTCTCACCTTGCAACAAACGTAAGAAAAAACGTTATTGGCGGAGAGAGCAGACAAATCAAACAGGGCTTGGAGAAGAGAAAAAGAAACGGAACAGGGAATCCTTCTCTGTCCTGTCCCATGGTCCTGCCCAAACTCCATCGCTTGCTCGGCCACATTTGGATTGCTTGTCTAAGGAATATTGAGACCATATCTGACTGATGGCTCAGTTTAGAGGCTGTAACGTCAAGCACTAGGCAGAGAGGTGGAGGTTCTCCAAGAAGCGCCCCCCAAAGGAGAGAGAGGAGGCACGGATGGCGCAGTTCCTACGGATGAGGGATGCCCACGGACTGAAGTCTAAGGTGTCCGGGGGAACCAAATGTGGAAGGAAGCTTGGTGGCTTATCGCCTCACAGAATGGGGTCAGAGCTGTAAAGCCCAAAGAGATGCAGCACCTGGTACCAGGACTTTCAAACAAAGCCAAAAGGTGAAAACAAAGCGTCCCTCCCCCACCCCACCAAAGAAAGGTCAGAAGGGGTCATTTTGCCTCCAAGAGCACCAGAGACTCAGGGAGCATTCTCTAATTTCTGGTGATGAATTTAGGGACCAGCTGGAAGGCAAGTCTGTCTTAGGTGGACCAGAGACAAGGAATAGGGTTCCAGTTTCACCTAGACTCCCCCAACCCTGGGGGCGGGGAGCAAGGTACCAGAAGAGCCTGCAGAGTTGCAATCACCTATGCTGGCTGATGGCAGTCAGAAATGCCATAGAGATCACACACACACACACACACACACACTCACACACACACACACACACACACACACACACACATACACACACACACACCAGATCTCATGCAAGAGGTGTATTGGATGGGGAGGGGAGTGATAAAGGTGAAAGACCAGGATAAATCCTGACCCCCTAACAGGTAAAGTAGAAGGCCCCTAGCAGGTAGAGTAGAGCCAGAAATGTAGAATAGCAGGTTCAGTGACTCTGTTTCAGGAACCATAAAAGTTAAAATAGCACCTTATAAACAATCTTGAGAAACCGGTGTTTCTCTTACGATTCTTCACTGGTATTTATGGCATTTTCCAATGACATACTCCCTCCCCCCTTAGGTTGTGGCTTTTTTCTTTAAAAACCCCTTCTCCTAGCCACTCAGGGTCAGACTCCTCTATCTCTGCATGGGATACGAGTCTCGACCCCAGTGCACTGGCTCATCAATAAACCTCATGTAATTGCAGCAAGGATGGTCTCTTGTGAGTTCTTAGGGGGATCGTGTCATCCAGAGAAGTGAGTGAAGGTCTTCCCTCTGTGGGGGTCTTTCAAAGGCTGTCTCTGAGTGGGGACAAGACAGAGACAGACAAAACGAGGCAGTGGTCTGTGGTGGCAGAGACATTTTACATGGTAAAGCTGCTAAACTGAGTTGCTGAAGGCAGGGTGGGCGAGCACCTGGTTTCTAACAGTGAGACTCTGTTTCAAGGCAAAGCAGCAGCAACAGCAACAACAAACCCTCTTCTTCCAGGTGACTAGGAACAGCTCTTCTAGGAGCTTTCCCAGGGATTTTTTTTTAAAGATTTATTTATTTATTTATTTATTTATTTATTTATTTATGTGGGTACACTGTCACTCTCTTCAGAGAGACCAGAAGAAGGCATCTGATCCCATTACAGATGGTTGTGAGCCACCATGTGGTTGCTGGGAATTGAACTCAGGACCTGTGGAAGAGCAGTCAGTGCTCTAACCACTGAGCCATCTCTCCAGCCCCAGCATCTATGTTGTTAATGGCAGAGTGAAAGAGCATGAGTGTGCAGGCAAAAGACAGATACACATAAAATAAAAACAGAGGAAAAGATAATTTAAATGTTAAAGAATTTAAAAACGGGAGGGAGGTGGCCACGCGCATAGCTGGCACGCGCATAGCTGGTAGGAGGCTTGCCTGCCGTGAGAGAGCCCTGGGCTTGACCCTCAGCGTTCTGGAGGTAGGGGCAACAAGATCAGGAATTTAAGGTTATCTTTGGCTACATAGTGTTCAAGGCCAGCCTGGGCTATGAGAAACCATCTCAGAACCACCCGAAGAGATGGCTCAGTGGTAAAGAGCAGGCGCTGTGTTTGCAGAGGACCCATGTTTCATTCTTAGCACACTCACTGCTCCGTTCACAATCATCCACTCCAGTCCCACGGATCTGACGCCCCCTTGTGGCCTCTGTGGGTGCTCACAAGCCCCCACACAGACATACTCATACATGTGTAATTTGAAACAAAATAAAATCTTAAGATGACAACGACTTTTAGAAATTCAGAGAGGTGGCTTAGCTGCTTAGGTCTCTTGCTGCTCTTCCCGAGGAGCCCAGTTTGGTTTCCACCACTCAAATCCTCAGAACCCATATCAGGAAGCTCACAACTCCAGCTCCAGAGGGACCTGAGGCCTCTGCCTCCACAGACACCCACGTTTATACGCATACACCTACACACAAACACATACAAAAACACACAATTAAAAATAAAAAAGAATTAAAAAATATATATGGGGAGGGGGATGGGAGCGGGGTGGGGTAAAGGGTTAACATCTCAAATGTAAATACAATACAGACTGTCTAATAAAAATAGAGAAAAAAACATGGGCAATCCAGGGGCCTCACCAAGCAAAGGCGCCTGCTGCTAATCCTGAAACTTGAGTTCTGTGCCCAAGACCCATATGGTGGAAGGAGAGACCTGAGTCCCAAACGCTGGGCTGTGGCACTCCCTGCCCCCAAATAAAAATGTAATAACACTGCTATCTATAATTTCGTGAGTTTATTGCAATCAAAGCCCAAGAAGGACAAGGAAAAGCCCCTCTCCAATACAACAAAACAATTGGAAACCGCAGATTTTCGACCCCCTGGTGACTGGTCATCGCTAACATACCTCACACCCTTTTACACGGTGGCCAGAGAATGGTTGTCACCATTGGTCTGAGCACTCGCAGAGCAGTTAGCCACCAGGGAGCACAGGGGGCTCCAGAGCGTCCGTCCGGGTTCCTCTTTTATCTCCAGGCCTGGGCCAGGCCCAGAAGGGAAGGTATGAGACTGTGGTTTCGGAGTGTCCTCCACCCGCAACTTTTGTGGATTGGTTCTCATGCTGCTTGTGTAGGATAGAGACAGAGAGACTGTCAACTTGTAAGAGTCGGGGAGCGGGACCCAGGAGGGTTGCAGGCCTGGGTCTGGGGTAGCAAAGATGAAATATAGATTTTAGTAAGTAATAATTTAGGAGTATTGGAGGGGAGGTGTTAGCAACGAGGAAGTTTGGGAGTGGTTCGGCCATTGAACCCTTAAGACATATTAAAATAGAAAGCTCTCTCTCTCTCTCTCTCTCTCTCTCTCTCTCTCTGTGTGTGTGTGTGTGTGTGTGTGTCTTTCACTCGAGAATCCAAAGCATTGGGGTGGTAGTAAGGTGTGCATGTCATTGCTGGGGAGTAGAGTAGATTAATCAAATACAGCTACACTACCTTTAAATTTTTTTAAAATTTATTTATTTATTATGTGTACAATGTTCTGACTACATGTAGACCAAAAGAGGACACCAGATCTCATTATAGGTGGTTATGAGCCAGCATGTGGTGGGATTTAAACTTAGGACCTCTGGAAGAATAGCCAGGGCTCGTAACCACTGAGCCATCTCTCCGGCCCCCCATCTCCTAACTACCTTGTTTGTTTGTTTTGAGGCAGGGTCTCTCTACCAAATCCTCACTGTTCTTGGAACTCTCCATGTAGACCAGGCTGGCCCTGAACTCACAGAGATCTGCCTGCCTCTGCCTCTAGAGTGCTGGGAGTAATGGGGTGTGCCAACTAGCCTGGCTCCTGGCTAATTTTTCTGATACAAGACCTCCCAGGTTGGCTTTGAACTTGAGGTTCTCCTGCCTTCCCCTGAGTGCTGGGATCACTGTGTGTACCTCTGAGCCTGGCTGAATGCAGCCCTTTATTTAACAAGATTTTCCTGTGGAAAGAAAAAATGTAAGTGTGAGGGGAACCTCACCTGGGACCTAGTTTGCCTTTCTTCCTAAGAGTCGTGAAACGTCCATGTCTTAGTCAGTGCTCTGTTGATGTAAGAATACACCACAGCAACCCTTATAAAAGAAAGTATTCAAGTACGGCTTGCTTACTGTTTCAGAGGTTTGGTCCACTATTGGCATGGCAGCTTGCAGGCACACATGATGCTGGAGAGAAACAGTTCTGCATCATACTTGGGGCAGCAGGAAGACAGCGAGATGCTGGGTCTGGCTTGAGCATTCGAAATCCTGCAGCCCACCCTCAATTATATACTTTCTCCAACATGGTCACACCTCCTAATCTCTGTCAAACACTACCACTCCCAGATGACCAAGCGTTCAAATCTATGAGCCTCTGGGGGACGTTCTTTTCAAACCACCACATCCCCACTTCCTACCCTGTAGGCTCGTAGCCACGTCATAATGCAAAATGCATTCGGTCCGACTGCAAAAGTCCCCGTAGTTCCACTACAGTCCCAGCATGGTTTAAAAGTCCAAAATTCATGGCCATCTCTTAACTATAACCCCCTGTAAAATCAAAATAAGAAAGCAGATCACATACTTCTAACATACAACATATATAACATGTGTATCCTGGCACAGGATATACAAGACTCTTCCAATAGGGAAGAAGGGAACAGAGGGAGGAAATACTGGACCAAAGTGTGACTGAGAACCAGCTGGGTGAACTCCAGACTCTGCACCTCTATGTCTGATGTCAACGTGCTTTCCAGATCTCCAACTCCTTGATTACAACATACTTTCTGGGGTTCGTTCTGCTCCCTGTGAGTGGCTCTCCTTGGCAGGTACCCCCAGCTCTGGTACCTCCACCATCATTGTCTCCAAGTCAATCCATGCTTTACCTTCACAGCTTCATACAATGGCCTCCTTGGGCACCATACAGGGACATCCTTAACACATGGCTGGCCTCAGCAGCTTTTCTTAGCCACAGAGGGAGATTCCACAACCTCTTTCTCGTATCCTAGACTCTTAAGCCAGAGCCACATGGTTGAACCTGCCTAGTCCTGCTGCTAGTTGGGGTGGGGAGTGTGACTTCCTAGTTCAAATACATTTTCACTAGCTTCCTGCTTCCTGTGGTTTCCTCACTGCCCTGGAACTTGCTCTGCATATCTGGTAACTGGCCTCAAACTCAGAGATTTGCCTTGTCTCTGTCTCCTCCAAAGTGTTCCATATTCCTCCAAACAAAATCATGGCCAAGCCTGTCACAGCAATACCCTGGTACCAGCTCCTGTCTCAGTGTTTTACTGTTGTGATGAGACACTATAGCCATGACAACTCTTAGAAAGCATCTAACTGGGGCTTACTATTTCATAGATTTAACCCATTATCACGGCAGGGAGTATGGCAGCTTGCAGGCAGACATGGTGTTGGAGAGTAGCTGAGAGAGAAGCAGAGACACTTAAGAGCCTGGATTGAGCATTTGAAACCCCTAAGCCACCCCCAGTGACACACTTTCTGCACCAAGGCTACCCCTTAGTGACCAAACATTTCAATATGAACCTACCGTTCCTGTTCAAACTTCCACATTCAACACGCTCCCCACCTCCCCATCAAGTTGCAAGGAGTTTGCGTTCACGATTTGTCTTTACCTATAATTCACCACCATGGCTGAGGAAGAAATCTGCTGGAGGTGTGTAGGCATTCATATTGTTTTATAGGTGGTACAGACAACTATCCTCATCCGTAATGGCCTTGCATGTAGAATCCTCACAGCTGCCAAAATCTCCAACAATTGCCTGCCCCATCTCTATGTATGTGCTCATATCCAACCGTGACGAGCCTACGTATGTCAAGATGGTGGAGGCCCTTTGCGCTGAGCACCAAGTCAACCTAATTCAGGTCAATGTCACCGAGAGACTAGGAGAACAAGTAAACCTCTGTAAAACTGATGGGGAGGGAAACTGTATAAAGTGGTTGGTTGCAGTTCTGCGGGGGTTAAAGACTATGGGAAAGAATATCAGGCCAAAGATGTCACAGAAAAGTACTTCAGATACAAGAAATGAACAAATAGTTTGGCCCCTTTTCTTAAATTAAAAGAGAGAGAGAGAGAGAGAGAGAGAGAGAGAAGAAACCTTAACACAACTGATGAAATCAAAACTGCCCACAGAAGCAGTGTTTTCCTAAAGTTTCATCCCAAACAAGAATGCTAAAAGCAGATGGAGAGATAGCTCAGTGGTTAAGAGCACTGACTGGTCTTCCAGAGGTTCAATTCCCAGCAACCACAGGGTGACTCACAACCATCTGTAATGGGATCCAATGCCCTCTTCTGGTGTGTCTGAAGACAGCTACAGTGTACTGATATAACTAAATAAATAAATCTTTTTTAAAAAAAGAATGCTCAAAACAACAAATATACAATTCTTATTTAAAGTTACATTTACTAATTGATTGTGTGCATGTGTGTGCATGTGTGCATGAAATAGCACACATGTGAAGTCAGAGGACAGCTGGTCAGTCTCCTCTGTTCCCCATGTGGGTAATGGCGTCTAACTCCGGTGCTCAGGTGGCAAAAGCCTTTACTGGCCAAGCCCTGTCTTCATCCTTGCTCTGTGATTTCTATGTGCTACTTGAGTTTGCTCAAAGAAAGTTTGTGGTGTTCTAGCCCTGGGGATTCTCTGCTGTCCCCACTTTTGGAAACCTCATTCATGTTTTGGTGACCTTCCTGATGTCTGACTACCAAGAGGAGGAGTTTGTAGCTGAGAGTCACTTCATCCACCTTCAAAAGCAATAAACATTTAAATGGACTCCCATAGAGCCCAGGACCCCTGGGAGCACCAAGGACCACTTCAGGGCCTTACAATAGACTGAAATATATTCTTAGGTGATTTTGTTAATGCCCCTTCCTTCCTTCTTTATTTCTTTTGTTTTGTTTATTGCTTTAAGACAGGGTTTTTCTGCCTAGCCCTGGCTGTCTGGGAACTTGCTTTGCCTCCTGTGATCTGGCATTAAAGGTGAATGTCCTTTTCCCCGCAACTAGATAACTGGGGGGACTTTTTGTTTGTTTGTTTTCTGGTTGTTGTGATTCCAGTGGTTGTGTGCCCACTGAATAGCGGTGCTTGTCCTGTGGTTCTCTTCTGCTTTCAACTCATATTGTTCTTTGTGGCACATGGGGGTGGGGGGGGCTGAAGGACAGGACCAAGTCTAGAAAGTTCTTTCCAGGCTAGTTAAGAATGTGGTTTCACCACAAATTGTGGCACATACCTGTAATTCCAGCATTTGGGAAGGGGAGGCAGGAGGATTAGTGTTTAAAGCCAGATGGAGCTACATAGTAAAACATGTCTCAAAAATAAGTAATAGATATAAATAAATACTAAAAATTAAAAATAAAAAGAAGTGGCATTCTTTCTTTAGCTCAAGGTTCAAAAGTCACCTGGGATTGATTTTTTTTTTTTTTTTAGTACCGGGAACAAAAGAGCCCTTTGAGCACTCTTGAGTTTCCCGGACCTTGTAGAATTAAGGGTGGGGCGGAAACATTTTTGCTACTTGCCATTCCACATTCATCCACTGAGCGGCAGTATTGCTCCACAAGGAAGAGCCAGGCGATGCCATGCTGGTGATGCAACTGACACTTAGTAGCATTTCTAGAACTGCAAGAATGTGCCCGCTTTTATAAACAATGGGCAACGATGGGGGGGGGGGGGCGGCATTTCTTTCGTTGTTTCTGGTTCTATGAGACACCGTCTCGCTATGAAACATATTTCATCGGTGAAATAAAAGCACATGAGAGCGATTAGGTGACGTTTCCAGTGTCTCATGATTAGTGAGTGAACGGCTAAGCTAAATTCAGACTTAGATCTGCTCTCGCAACCTCATTGTCATGACTGAGCTCAGCCTGCCAGCACTGTGCCCATGCCGCAAGACTGCTCAGTCTGGCCCAATTTACCACCCTTCAATAATCTAAATTAAAACTGGGGGCCACTGGCTTGGATCTAAAATTGTAAAATGGGTTATTGAGCTGCCAGCCTGGAGCCCAGAGACCTCCCTTCCGTGTGCGCAAGGACAGCGAAGGGACAAGAGATGTGCCCTTCTGGATTGTTCTCTCTAGTTTCATTCTTCCATGGCTTTGCCTTGCTGACAGAGGGCTGTTGGGCACATCTGCTCCAATGCCTTTTGTCACAGCCTCTCACCGGCTCTGTAGCTCCCTCCCCGACCTGCCTCGCTGCTTCTCTGCTTCCTCGTTGATTTGGAAGCACCTAGACCACAGCTCTTCAGCCCTTCTGGAGGTAGAGGATGCCGCTGCCTCACACCAGGCTGTTGGTGAGCCTGAGCCACCAACTTGCAGCTGGCACACAGCAGGGAGCAGTCTTGTCTTCCCTCCCCCCATGTTTGGACAGGACAGTGTGACCTACAAAGGCCAATCCATGTGACAGCATGTTTGACACAGTGCTACTATTCTTGGGTAAATAGTAAAAAGGGGCATGATGTCACTCAAGCTGATGCAGAAGAAGCCATTTCCTACGCTTTTTCTTTTCCCCTTCCTGTTTTTCTTTTCTCTTACACTCCTGAAAAGTGAATAAATACCCTGTAAACTCCGAGGCACCTAACACGGGCCAGAGTTATGGTCATCTGGTTGTCCCCACAGATTGAAGCCAATGCTGGGCCAGCTGTAGCATCTTTGCATTGGCTGGTCACAGCGACTGGCAGAGAGGGAGAAGTTGTGAGCATGGGCTGGTCATTCCTGTCATCCGACTCAGGCAGCACTGTCAAGAGTATGAGGAAACACAGAAGACACAGGGCCCAGGACTCCCTCTCCTCAGAAGTGGAACTTGCCTCTTCAGACTCGGGGCTTCAGACAAGGCAGCGCCCAAGCAGCCTGGCGAACGCTGGTTTTGCTGGCTGAGGACTTGCTGGGTTGACCAAGCTCAGACTTGGCAATCTGTCAGACACTGCCAGGGTTCTGAATCCCAAGAGCAGCCTTGGCCTACTCTCTCTTCCCAGTTCTCTGATTTAACCTTTCTCTGAAATCCCCAGAGAGTAGAGAGCGCTTAAGCAGAACCTATGTGGTGTCTTCCCACACTCCAGATACGCCAAACTAGAGCAGCCAGGAACTTGGAACTCTGTTCCGGGGAAGTCAGGCAATCGTGAACTCTGCCCATGTCTGGTATTCTCCTGATTCCAACTCCCTCTCAGCCACACCCAGGGGCTTCCAGTTTTTCCTATCCACTGCCACACCCAAACTACCTGCTCTGGGTGTTTGCATGCTAGGTAAATTTTCTGCTCACTAAACATTTGCCTATTTCAGACTGGGGTACTTCGGTCATCAGATGGTTTGCTAGCAGTCTCTGTTCTCGAGGACTGGAAGGTTATCAGATGTTCTTTAAACCCCGTGAGCATGTCACTTATGTTCACCTTCACCTTGTTCAAGGGCATTATTTTCTGAGTTATGTATCACTCAGAGGAGGGGTCTTGTGTGCCTTGTTTTTTTAAGAACCACAGGAAACTGATCATAACCATTCCCATCAGAGATAGATGTCCGAGGTCACCCTGCAAGGTCTAATAAGGTAAGACCTCTGTCAATACCTTGAGATCCCAGGCTTCGTTCACGCCCTGTGATAGCCTTAGAAGGTTACATTCCAATGTATTGCTGCAGCAACCCAAGGATGATGTAACAGCAGCAGCAAAGAGCACGTGGGCAAGCCTGGGTGTGGCCAGGCACCGGCAGGGGAGAGCATGTGGGTGTGGCCAGGCACCTTCAGGGGATATCCTGGGTAGAAAGAAGCTACATTGGGACTTTGTGGCCCTGGGAAGAGCTTCCTATTCCCAAATATCCTGTTCCCTGCAAGCATCTAAGCAGGGAGTAGCAGAGTCTGGTGGCCGGGGCTGAGGGACCTAGGTGTACTTAATCCATCTGATCCTTACCACTAAGTGAGTCTGTGCCTCTGAGATTTTGTTTAGCCAAGTTAGAGGAAGATTGGAAAGGACCTACCTACTTTATTTTGTTTGGTTTTTCGAAAAGGTTTCTCTGTGTAACCCTGGCCGTCCTGGAACTTGCTCTGTAGACCAGGCTGGACTCAAATTTCTCTAAGTTCCAGCTGCCTGCTTCTGCCTCCTGGGTGCTGGTATTAAAGGAGTGTGCCACTACCACCAACTGGGCCTGCTTTTATAAAGGATTGCATTGCTGCATATTCTTTTAGATTTACTTTTTGTATGTGAGTGTTTTGCCAGTATGTATGTGCCTCCATCTTCTGTCTGTCTGTCTGTCTCTCTCTCTGTGTGTGTGTGTGTGTGTGTGTGTGTGTTGGTGGGGAGAGAGGCAGAGACAGAGAGAAAGAGAGAGAGGGAGGGAGGGAGGGAGGGAGGGAGAGAGAGAGAGAGAGAGAGAGAGAGAGAGAGAGATCCCTGAGGAGGTCAGAAGAGGGCATCAGATTTCCTGGAATTGTAGTTATGGGTGGGTGGTTGTGAGCTACCTTTTGGGTGCTGGGATCCTTACTCAGTTCCTGCAGATCCATCTACGCCACCCGAAGATTTACATTGTTTAAAAACACATGTATGAGCAATGGACCATGTGTAGAGTCAGAGAACAGCGTTTGAGAGCTGGTTCTCTCTCTCTCTCTCTCTCTCTCTCTCTCTCTCTCTCTCTCTCTCTCTCTCTCTGCTGTGGGGTCTGAGATGGAATTCAGACTTGTGTGGTAAGCACCTTTATCTGCTGAGACATCTTTCTGGCCTACCACTCCTGAGACAAGTTCTTCCACTGAACCCTGAGCTCACTTTTAACTAGGCAGGGTTACCGCTGAGTCCCCAGGATCCGCCGCCTTTACCCATCAGTGACTCGTATAGGTATGAGCTGACACAGCTGGCTTTTCTGTGGGTGATAGGGATACAAACTCAAATTCCCATGACTGAACAGCAACCACTTTACCCACCGAGCCGTCTTCCTAGTTCCTTTTTAAAATGTCTTATTTTATGTGCACATCTGTATGCGTGGCCACGAGTATCACAGCACACGTGTGGGGGTCAGAGGGTGACTTACGGCTTTCGATTTCTGCCTTGTTTCTGACATACTCAGCACACTCTGGGCTAGCTAGCCCTTGATCTGTAAGGGCCAGTCTCCTGCCTCTGCCTCCCATTTTGCCAAGGACAGGTGCAGGGAAGAACAAAAGCATAAATCATCGTGTCTGGCTGGAGCCACTAAGACTGTGGCTTTGAGGGTATTTGACAGTGTCACATTTGCTAGTGATACCCAGGTGGTATTGTATTTCAGGATGTGTTGTGTTCATTTCGCCTTTATGGTGGGGAACATCTGAGGGGCAAAGCCTGGAGTCTCAGGAGATGATAAGTCACAGTTTGTGTGTTACTGTGTTCCAGGCACTGGGCTAAACATCCCGTGTTTGAGCAGCACCATCGTCTTGGAAGTAATTTCCATTTTCGTAGTGAGGAAACAGAGGAGACAAGCAGGTAATGTGGCCAGTGCACACTGAGTGAAGAGGCCAAACTTTGTTGTTATTTAGTATTTGTCCCCGAGCGAGCGTATGTGCAAGAGCCCAAGAAGATCAGGGGAGGCACCTGTCCCAGGGAGTCACTAATGCTGCAGAGCTGCGGCCGACCCTGTGGACGCTGGGAACTGAACCCCGTTCCTTTGCAACTAGATCAGTGAGTGGAGTGCTCTCCACCCCAGCCATGTCTCCAGTCCCAGAGCACAGCTCCCCTGTCCCTAAGCAGTCTCCCTCCTTGTCTCTCTGTGGTCGGCCATTCTTTAAGGAGCCCCGAGAAATGGGGAAACAGTAAATGCACATTTACTGTTTGACAGCTCTCTGAAGTGTTTCCACAGCATCAGGTCCATAATAACGATTCAGTAGATTTTTGAAGTTAGCTTACTGTACCCCCACCCCCACCAATTAACCTCCACTCAGGGACTATGTCTCCCTGGCAAGCCACCTGTGATCTACCCTGTCCTGCGATGCTGCTCTGTGGTGAGATGTCACAGTTCGTGAACAGAGGACATGGCACAGTTGGCCGGAGCAGAGACTGTCCCCACAGGACAATCTTGAACCCCCCCCCCCATTTCTACTAGCCTATCTGGCTATTCGGGGCTCTTATCTGAAAGGAGGCAATTTAATCCTCCTTCATGGAATCCAAAGTCATAAACCTATTCCCCAGGGAGCTGGGGTAATAAGAAAGAGCAAAGTTTAGTATTACGCTCAGATAAGAGGCTTGTTTAAACAAGATCACACACAAAGCCAGTCTGATCCTCATCCCCTTCCCTCCTCCCCCTTCCCACTCCGCCCCTTTGGCTCGTAAGATTGGAGATCCTGCCATCCACCACTGCAGGGCTAGAGCTCCAGCCCTCGCTCCCACCAGCACATAGCTCTCAAGGACGGTGTCTCCCACCACCCACCACCCTCCCCGGCCTCTGTACCTGCGGTAAAAAGGCACTGGTCCATTTGCATTTTGAAAGCAGAGTTCAATACTGGTTCCAGTGCCCGGGAGTTGCCTGACCTGGGCTAGAAAAGAAGCAGACAGTAGCATGGATGTGTCCCCTCTGAGACCGCAGCCATGTGGAGTCTGTCAGAGGGCCTCCCTTGTCCGTTCCTGGCCTCACGAGTGGAGAACTCAGGGATGGACACGGCAGAGAAAAAGTATGAGAAGACCCACCGGGGCTGTTTCCACAAGACCACTAAAGCCAGGTTGCTTTGTTTGCACTGTGGGAGAGCCCCGATAACAAAGGGTGGGGCGATGGGTGGCCACGATCTTTAAGTCCCCCCAGGTCTTCTTCCCTCTGCAGAGCTGTCAAGCAGGAGCAGTGTGGGGTGATATCACATTCACCTGGGAAAGTCAATGAGGGTGTGCCTTGCACCAGGCTGGCCTTCTCAGGCTGCAGGCTCCCAGGCTAACCCAGGCTGGCCTTCTCAGTCTGCAGGTTCCCAGGCTATCCCAGGCTGGCCTTCTCAGGCTGCAGGTTCCCAGGCTATCCCAGGCTGGCCTTCTCAGGCTGCAGGTTCCCAGGCTAACCCAGGCTGGCCTTCTCAGGCTGCAGGTTCCCAGGCTAACCCAGGCTGGCCTTCTCAGGCTGCAGGTTCCCAGGCTATCCCAGGCTGGCCTTCTCAGTCTGCAGGTTCCCAGGTTATCCCAGGCTGGCCTTCTCAGGCTGCAGGTTCCCAGGCTATCCCAGGCTGGCCTTCTCAGTCTGCAGGTTCCCAGGCTATCCCAGGCTGGCCTTCTCAGGCTGCAGGTTCCCAGGCTATCCCAGGCTGGCCTTCTCAGGCTGCAGGTTCCCAGGCTAACCCAGGCTGGCCTTCTCAGGCTGCAGGTTCCCAGGCTAACCCAGGCTGGCCTTCTCAGTCTGCAGGTTCCCAGGCTATCCCAGGCTGGCCTTCACAGTCTGCAGGCTCCCAGGCCACGCTGAGGGCTGGGTTGCAGTTGGCAGTGGAGGTACAGGAGGCAAGCATTTCTGCCATCGGAAATCATGGTGGACCTGGAGCTTCAGGCAGAAGGGCAGCTTCTTACCCTGATTCACAGGATTCTAGGCCAGGACCCAGCGAACCCTTCTCATGACACTTCTGGGACATTCCACAGCATCTGAAAGGGCTTTTGTCCCCACATAGAAAGAACAAACAACAAAAGCCTGCTGTGGGGTGTAGACTTGGAAGGGGAACCTTTTGCCTGAGGAGTTCAGCTTTGCCTGTCGGCTTTAGCACTAATGTGGTCAAACAGAATCAGGAGGACGGTGGCTTCTGGGTTCTCACATGTGAGGCTGTGCATGCGCGCGCGCACACACACACACACACACACACACACACTGTTCCTGCCCAGCTATTGGAAAGGTCACAGCAGCTAGGCTGTAAGGCAGCCAGTCAGCCCTTCAGGAGATGAATCTTGCTTGTGACTTCATTTTCCTGGGGGCGATAGGCCCAGAGTGAGCTGTAACTTGCCGTGGGTCACACTCACAGTACCTACCCATGAGAATGTGGGGCAGCTCTGAGGTGCTCAGGGACAGAGCACTTGCTTAGCATGAAGCAAAGTCCTGAGTTCATTTCTGACATCTCTAATAAACACACAAACACATACAAACAGCACATACACAGACATACACCAAAGTGCTAGACAACACTGAAGAAAGATCTGTTTCAAGTCCATCCCAGGAGGCCTTCAATGACAGTCATGGTCTCCAGTCCCCACAGAAGCACCAGTACTCAGAAGCCAGGGGTAGGGTGTCTCCTATGGCCCTTGGTCTGGCCCTTCTCTTCCCCTTCTCTGGTAATTGCTGTGAGACTGGGTGTTGGCAAGGCTTTACAATTTGTCCAAGGCCATTAGTCACCAAGCCTGTAGGAGGGGTGCTGCCTCCTGGCTTGCTCTTCATGGCTTGGTCAGCCTACTTTCTTACAGCCCAGGGGTGACCTCACCCACAGTGGGCCAGGCCCTCACATGTCAATCAACAGTCAAGAAGATCACCACAGAGTGCTCCCAGGCCAACCCTATAGAGGCATTTCTTTTAAGATTCTTCTTTCCAAATGATCCTAGTTTGTGTCAACTTGATGTAAAAACTGGCATTCGTACACACACACACACACACACACACACACACACACAAATATGTCACACATAGATACTCATGCAGACAGGCACACACACACACAAGCTCACATGCAGACATACACAAACACAATGAATAAAATGTAATTTAAAATTTTTATGGGACTGGAAGGATGGCTCAGTGGTTAAGAGCACTGAATACTTTTCCAGAGGAACGAGGTTTTATTTCCAGCTCTAACATGGTAATTTTAGTAACAGAGGATTCAACATCCTCTTCTGGACTCAAGGGCACCAGGAATGTATGTACACAGACATATATGTAAGTAGAACACTCATATATATAAGATAAAAAGGTAATAAGACACATATGTGTGTGTGTGTGTGTGTGTGTGTGTGTGTGTGTATTTTTTTAAGAGCACTGGCTGTTCCTCCAGAGAGGAAGGACCCAGGTTAGATTCCTTACACTCATGTGGAGGTTCACAACTGTCTCTAACTCTAATTCCAGGGGATCCAATACCCTTGTTTGGTTTCAGTGGGCACACACATGTATCACACACACACACACACACACACACAAATAAATAAAAACAATACAAACAAATCATAAAAACCAAAAGGAGTGATGGGGTGGTGGGGCACACCTTTCATCACAGTGCTAAGGAGACAGAGGCAGGGGATCTCTGAGTTTGAGGGCAGCCTGGGCTACAGAGTGAGTTCCAGGAAGGAGAATCAGAGCTACACAGAGAAGCCCTGTCCTGAAAATAAATAAATAAATAAAATAGAACGTGTGGGAGGAAAAAACTTTTCTTATCAAGTGAGGTAGCTTACTTATTCATCATTTATCCCTCATTTTCTTGGGCCCCATAAATAGAATAACTCAGCCCATCCCCTCCACAGACGGCTACTAGGGCACTCGCCTCTCAAAGGTAGTAATTGATATGTCCTTTATTAATGGCATATCTTAGCAAATGCCCGACCTAGCGTCTGTTCCATTACCACAGGCTATCTTTGTGTTGGGTAAAAAATAAAAACAATCACAGATCCGAGAGAGTTGGGAAATGGAAGTATCACTCCTGGTTCTGCCTGACTGACCAGTTTTCCCTTGGGCAAGACCAGCCTCTCACCAGGCCTCTGTTTCCTTGTTTGTGAAAGCTCTCTGAACCTCCCAAACCTGCCTGCTGTGGAATCACCTAGTGTGCTGGCTAAACACAAGGATTCCAGAGCCTGCCAGGGGGGAGGGGTGGGTGAGGGCTAGAATCTAGGTTTGTTTAGTTTGGTGCAGTCTTTGGAGACAGGGTCTAGCCCAGGGTGGTTTCAAATTCCCAATTCTGCCTCAGCACAACCCCTACCTCCTGCCAAGAGCTGGGATTACAAGCAACTGCCCAAGTCTGATGTGGAGTCTGTATGTTTTTCTTTTCACTTTGTATTGGGGACTCGGTTTGAGGCTGCATGCTTGCAGGTTAAGCACTGTACCAACCATTTTTATAGTTACTGAAAGACACTGGGTGAGCCTCTGACTTACCACCCCCTATGTAGCTAGGATCAGAGGCGTACAGCACCTGTCCAGGCTGGAGTCAGTGTCTTTAAACCAAGCAGCTCAGAGGATTCTTTATCATCCGCCACATTTGGAAACCATGAACACCAGATGGTTGCTAAAGGCTCAGACTATGCTATGATCTGTAATATATAAAAATAGTCTTCCAGAAGAAAAAAAGCATGAAACTGGAGAATAATCCTGTCTCCCATTTACTGGGTATAGTTTATGGAGACCCTCATAACCCCCCTCAGCTTTTGTTCCTAATACGGGGTCGACACACTTAATAGTGCCCTCTGTAATGGAAACCTGGCCTAGGTGTTCCTTCCTCGGGTGGCTTTTGGCTGGATTTTTGCCAGGGCCCAGCCCTCCCCCCACCTACCCACAGAGGTTGAAATTCGTTGGGACCTCAGCAGATGTTTCCCCAGACTCCTGCATGACTCAACCCTCGGTCCCTTGGGTGTTAACTGCAGGGCCAATTTGCTTATCTGTGATGCTTTCTGTAGGACGGAGGCTCGCATCTGCTAGCCTCCTTTTGGACTGGGTTTTTCTCCTCAGCACCGTCTAATCTACTGACTATTGCATCCATCTGTGTAGTCACGTGTCTGGTCCCTGCCGCATCCTCAGTATCTATGCTGGGACATAGCAGATGCTCAGTAAATGTAGCTTCAAGGAAGAAGGTACTTGCTGGATGAACTGAGGAATAAGCACGTGACTCCCAGGAAAGGCCTCAGCGATTGACCCATGGGAAACACCAGCCCAAGCCAGGGCCCAGCCCTCCAGGAGCCGTCCTTCTTCCCTCTGGCTCACAACATGGTAAAGCACACTGTGCTCAGAAGCCACTCCTGTGGCCCTGGCCTAATTGGGTCTTCTGAACACAGTTGTACCCTCTCTCTTCTTTCTCTTCCTTGCTATCAGGATACATTGAGAACTCAGGCTACAAGGTGGCAGTGGAGGTGACGGTGGCAGTGGAGGTGACGGTGGCAGTGGAGGTGACGGTGGCAGTGGAGGTGACTGACGGTGGCAGTGGAGGTGACGGTGGCAGTGGAGGTGACTGACGGTGGCAGTGGAGGTGACGGTGGCAGTGGAGGTGACGGTGGCAGTGGAGGTGACTGACGGTGGCAGTGGAGGTGACGGTGGCAGTGGAGGTGACGGTGGCAGTGGAGGTGACGGTGGCAGTGGAGGTGACGGTGGCAGTGTACATCTTTGGACCCAACACTCGGGAGAGTGGGACAAGCAGATCTCTGTGACTTCAAGGCCAACCTGGTCTACAGAGTGATTTCCAGGATAGTCAGGGGTACACATAGAATCTCTGTCCCCAAAAACAAACAAACACGTCCCCCTGGGGCTGGAGAGATGGCTCAGAGGGTAAGAGCCCCGACTGTTCTTCCAGAGGTCCTGAGTTCAATTCCCAGCACCCACATAATGGTTCATAACCATCTGTGATGTGATCCGATGCCTTCATCTGGTGTGTCTGAAGACAGTGACACATACATAAAATAAATAAATCTTAAAAAAAGAAGAAGAAGACAGCTCCCAGACATACTCATGAAGCTTTCTCTAAAAACAAAATTTCTTTTTTTCTCTCTCTCTTTTTTTATTAGATACTCTGTATTTACAAAATTTCTTATTGAAAAAGGAAGGGCTAGAGAGATGGTTCAGTGGTGCCTACCTTCACATGCAGAATATACCCCCTCCATATTAAAAAAATGAATAAAGATGGCATAAAAATAATAAACCAAGTGCGCTGGTGCATGCCAATAATCCCAGTTTGTGGGCAGGAGAATTAGCTGTTCAAGGCCAGCCTGGGCTGCATAGGAACCTTGAGACAAGCCTGAGTTACACGAGAACCTGTTTTTTAAAGAGGGAGGCAGAGGCAGGCAGATCTTGTGAATTTGGGGCCAGCCTGGTCTACAAAGTGAGTTGCACTTTAGCTATGGCTAATAGGGAGCCTGTCTACAAACAAAACAAAAGGGGTGGTTCACGCACTCGGGAGACCAAGACCTGCCTGGTACAGTCAGTTCCAGGACACTCTGAGCTACAGAATAAGACCCTGTTTCAAGCATCAAAAACCACACGAATAAGTAGATTTGTGTTATTTTATTTTATTTTGATTTTTTGAGATAGGATCTCACTATTTAGTCCCAACTGTCCCGGAACTCACTTTGTAGACCAGGCTGACCTTGAACTCACAGACATCCACATGACTTTGCCTCCCATGTGCTGGGATTAAAGACATGCACCACCATGTTTGGCAAATAAATCAATTTTAGAAGACTGGCTTGCCTTTAATCCCAGCACTCTAGAGGTAGAGACAGGCAGGTCTCTGTGAGCTCTGGGCAAGCCTAGTCTATGGGGGGAGGGGTGGGGAAGAGTAGGTCAAGTTAAAGTGGTTACTTTCTGTGGGGTTCTAGTTCTGATCCCTAACAAATTGCTCTGGGATCCACTCTCACCCTAAGGCACGAGACCTGACAAACAGGGTCCTGAAAGAGAAGAAGTTAAGCAGAGATCTTTAGCCAGAAAACTAGCTTCTTGGTTCCTTCATCACCGTTGGCTGAGGCTTACCAGGAAACTGTTATAGGTGCTCACTGCAGGAAGGTTGTAACAGAGCCAAAGGAATGACCCGTGTGGGCAGCGCCTTGGGGAACTGTGAGGGAGGCTCCAGGAGAAAAGGCAGAGGGCATTTTGTTCCCTGGACTGTTCTTAGACACGATTTTGTGCCTCCTCCAGCAAGTAATTATGTTCAATTTATAAGGTGTGTTTATTCTTGTTAGATTTCAGATCATTGCCATAGAACCCACCCTGGTCAGCGCACCCTAAATCTGACATGGCCTTTCTGTGCACCCCGAATCTGACATGGCCTTTCAGTGCACCCCAAATCTGAAATGGCCTCTGCCTTGCCTTTATGCTTCCCAGATAGGATCTACAGTACGTCCAGACAACCGTGTTTAAAGTTGGTCTGTCCTGAGAAAGTTCTGGAGAGGGATGGTCTGTCTATATTTATTGTGTGCTTACTGGTGTTTATTTACATGTTTTTTTCTGAACTCAAACACCTTTCCTTAGACCACTGCTTTTTTTTTGTTTCATTTGTGTCTACAAGTACACTGAGACAGAAGTAAGGTTGTCTATAGCCTAGACTGTAGTCTGCCCCATCCTTTACGGTCCTCAGATCCTCTACTTAACCCTGGGTATGCCCAGACTGCTATCATGACTGACTTTTCTACTCCTCACTTTATTTAATTTGCTTGCCCACAACCCAGGGCAGCAATGGTGTGCTGTTTCTAAAGTCAGTAAATAGTTCACATACTATGGTTAGATCAAATCTAAACCAAAACCAAAGCTGGGAAGTGGGGGTGGGGGGTGCTGGAGAGAGAGATGGCTCAGTAGCTAAGGGTGCATACTGTTCTTCCTGAGGACCTAGGTTTGGTTCCCAGAACCCACATGGTATCTCACAACTGTTTGTAATTCTAACCTTCCAGCTACAGGGGATCTCATGACCTTTCTGGTCTATTCAGAACCAAGTACACATTTATTATACATGTATTCAGACAAATACTCATACCCCCAAAATCAAAATAAATAATTCTAAACTAACAACAAAATTAGTTGTGCATGGTGATTCATGCCCATGGTCCCAGCACTTGGAAGGCAAAGACAGGAAGGTCAGGAAACGGGGATCATCATTTGCCACAGAGTATGAGGCAAGTGTGGGCTACCTGAGACCATGCTTAGAAAAAGTGGGGGCAAGGTTGGAGGCATGGTTCAGCTAGCGGTGTTGATCCTGAGTGCACACACTCGGAAGTCAGAGGAAAGCATGTTGTATTCTGTTCTCTCACTCTGCCTGTTCCTCTGAGGCAGAGTCTCTCCCTTTTCCTGAGGCTCACAACCTTCCGAGGCTCACAACCTTCCGAGGCTCACTACCCACTTCCTGCTCCACACAAGCAAACCCCAACTAGGTTACAAGTGGGTACAGTGAAGAGAGCTTGTTGTGGCGGTGCTGAGATTTGAACTCTGAATGTTCATGATTACAGAGCAAGAGCACTTAGCTGCTGCGCCATCTCCAGCCCTGCCTCAGCTTTCCATGAAGCTCTTACGCTTCTTTATTTGGACAGTCGGTCCTGAAGTCTGACCCCTTGTACTTTTTTATGAATAGTGTTTTTCTTTCTTTTCTCAGGAGTTCTATTGGAGTTTTTCTTTGATGGAGCTGTGGTGGGAACTGTGCTCTTATTAGCCTGCTTTAGATATGAAGAGACTGAAGCATGGGGTGGTTGATTACCTGTGAATTATGAGAACTACACAGGCCCCCAAACACCAGCGCCTATACCAGCCACTCAAGAGAGAAGCAGTATTGGTCTGTGTTTACCAGTTTTCATTCCTTTTCCTGATATGTGAGTTCATCTATGAAGTTTACCTATAAAGATAACACAAATTATCTTTATAAACCAAGAATTAACTTGCTTCCCTTCTAATGTTTATTTACCCCAGGCCGGCCCCAAACTCACTGTGTGGCCAAGATTGACCTTGATCCTCTCAAGTGTGAGGATTACCTGCCAGAGCCGTGTGACACACAGCTCTTGCGCAATGAACAGTTGGAGCAATGATGGCTTTTGAAAGGAGCTCGCCCTGAATGAAAAACCGTAAGCCTGGGGCTGTGTCTTCACCTGAGGTGGAGTGAGGACTGCCAGCGAGAAAGGCAGGGGAACAGGGGAGGAGCCCAGGAGCTCTGTGGAGCCCACTGTCCCCCAGGCAACCGCAGAATGGAACGTGGACCACGAGCCCTGAAGCCCCAACTCTTAACCACCCGGGAAAGTGCCAAAGCATGTCTGACCGTGACCAAACCTGGGCACGTGACTCCGCTGGCTCCCATGGCTCCGAGGTACTCTGGTCTCAACCCCACCTCCCCCTCTCCTTTTGTTCACTTGCCTTTTGGCATGCCCGGTGTAGGGTCCCAGCACCCTGCCATCCTTCATCCCCTTTCAAGTTAACCGCATCATGTGCTAACTATGTACAAAGATCTGTGACATACGTGATGGCACTTGAATGGTAGGGCTGCTGAAGTGCTCACTGAGATTAGAGGAAGGAAGCATATACCAGGGAGGCACTAGGTGCTCATAGATGCTGGGTCCGCCCTCACTCTCTAGAGATGGCTGCCTTCGTCCTCTCCCTTGGTCTGAGTGTAAATTCAAGTCTGCTCACATTTTTCCATGTGTCTGAGAAATGACAAGTCAGCAACTCAAAGGCTCTGCAATTAGAGATTGGAGAATAAATGCATACTTGAACACATGCCAGTTTTTACTTTAACAACTATTTATGTATTCATTTATTTGTGAGCATTAATGTGCATGCGTGTATGTTTGCACACGAGCCTGTGTGCACATGGCTCTGGGTACCATGCTCACTTTCCCCTGCTTTAACTACTGTCAGTAGAGAGGGATGTGAGAGAGACAGTTTAGCCTTGGTGTCTGGCTGTGGGTTCTGAACTTTCCTTTGTATGCACTCAGAATTTATTGGATTTTGGGGAGGGGAGGGCGGGGTCTCACTATGTAGATTAGGCTTATCTTGAACTGGTAGATAGCCTTCTGTTTGTGCCTCCTGAGTGCTGGGATTAGAGGTATAGACTGCCATTCCTACCTGTCCTGAGGGCATGCGATGAGTCAGGAGGCCTCCTGGGGTCACCACTGAAGCTAACATTTGCCTGAAACTGAGTCCAGTAGTGTTCCAGTCACTGCATGTGGGCCACCAAGCACTTGAGCTTTAACTGCTCGGGTGAACCGTGAAAGGCACACAACACTGGTAAAAAAGAAAGCACAACATTTATCAACAATATTTTAGCTGAGTGTGGTGGCACACACCTTTAATCCTCGCACTTGGGAGGCAGAAGCAGGTGGATCTCTGGGTTCAAGACCAACCTGATCTACAGATCGAGTTCTGGGACAGCCAAGTCTACAAAAAGAAAAGAAAGAAATAAATGAAAAGAAAAAAAAAATAAATAAATAAAACAAAATACAACTAAACTAAAAACTAAAGATTTAATGCTCAAGTCTTACAGGATCGTCCTCATTGTGTCTAATGTGGGCTCCGTGGGAATTTTGGGTTTAAATCCTGGTTAGACAAGCTTCCTACTTAATGACAGGTATTAATGGAATTGTGATTAAGTTTGTTTTTATAGCTAGAAGAAGAGAATACAGAGTTTACCTGAATCACGTGGGGATTTTCACCTGGGGTTTGGAACTAGGATAGGGACTCCAAGTAGAGACTAGTGATATTTGCAAGTTAATAAGGTTATTAAAAATAGAAGTCTGTACACCAGGCAGAGTGAATACAGACATATCATGTCTGACGCTCCAGATTGAGAGATGGACAGATTGATAAATTTGGGCTAACGTTCTGGCTTAACAAGTTCCTTACTTTTTATTGTATTGAAATTGATAGAAGCTGTTTAGTTTGTTTTATGAGTTACCCCACTAATTGCCACTCAGCTCATCAATGATGGCAAGTGAAGGTTTGTGGTTGTTTTAAAATTCCCACAGCAGGAGGCTCACATTCTTAATGTGGGCTCCATGGGTATTTTGAGTTGATTTTCTGACATGACAGATTATTAGAAGCCTCAGGATACACTTACACAGTGTTTTATTTTATTCATTTGTTTTATATTGTTTTAATTTTCAAAATGGGTGTGATGTTGAGTTTTGCTGAGCCAGAATTACCAGTCCTTCAAAATTCTGCATCACAAATGTCTGTCAGATAATCCTGAGCCTAAAGACTGATGCTCCTACATTTTGAGAGATGAGGGACTGTCCTAGTGATCAGTGGTCTCTATAAATTGGCTAAGTTTTGGAAGCTGTGTTTTGTGCTTCTCATAATTTCAGGCAATATTAGTTGTTCTCAGATTTCTGACAAAGTTGAAGACTAATTTATTCTCATAGCCTACCCAAGCTAATTAACTTTGAGAAAATATAGTTGTCTAGATGATTTTCTAATGGTAATAGTTGTGCACAGCTTATATTTGATGAAACTTTTTTTTAATTAAATAGAAAGGATGGTGTGTAGGGTAATGTCATTGTGCAACTGGGCGGGTCCAGCCTGTCATTGGATGAGAAGGAACGGAAGGCGGGGGGAAAGTCTAGGAAAGAGAGAGGAGGAGGAGAAGTGGGAGAATCAAGATGGAAGACGAGGATGACCCATCTCCAACCGTGTGGCTCTGAGTAGCCAGTGGTTGTTATGTGCACTTTCTAAGAGATGGATTTCTATAGGTCAATTTATTTTATCTAGGTGGGAGGTTTATGTCTTTGTTAACTGGTTGTAAACTTATTGTGTAGATGGATTGTAGATTGAGAATTTAACATATGAATCCATTTGATAAATTATTGATTGTTGAGTCATGATTTTACCAGGCTGGGGAGAATGTGAATGACGTTCCAGGCTGGTAGGGAGACAGCTGGGAGAGGGTGGCCTATGGACTGCCTAGGTCTGAGAGTACTTAGGAGTGTGTGGAGGCTTGGAGATAAAGATACTCCACAGTGCCGTGTGGCCCAAGTGGTGCCAGCACTAGCATGAAATAAAAGTTTACCACATTTATATTTACCTCAACAACAAAAAAAAAAAAACCCAATATTCTACATCTAGCCACGGTGGTACGATACGTACCTGTGATTCCTACACAGAAGAGATGAAGGCTGGAGGAGCAGAAGTTTAAGATCATTCTCTGCTTCACAGCAGATTCAAGGCTCCCCTGGACCATGTGAGACTGCCTCAGGAAAACAAAGCAGCAGCAGCAGCAAGAACAACAGCCAGGTGTGGCTGGAATCTCTTGTAATCCCAGCACTGATGGAGAGGATTCAGCCAATCCTGGAGACCAGATGGACAGCCAGTCCACCCTGACCAGTGAACTCAGGGTCCCTCAGGGTCCCTCGGGTCTGGATCCTGTTTCAAAATAAGATCAATAAGGCAGAGAGTGACACTGACCTCCACGTGCACATCGGGAAAGCACGTCTGCACATACGTGCACGGGTGTGCAGTGCCCACACTTTCACGTTTTGTCTTTTCTGAGATGATTTATCTTATCTTTTCCAAGATTTTTTAATGTATTTTATCATTTTATTCATGTTTCTCTGTGTGTATATACATACTCAAGCATGTATGTAGTGCATGTGTGCATTACATGTGTGTAGTGTGTCTTAGTTAGGGTTTTTTGCTGTAAAGAGATACCATGATCAAGGCAGCTCTTATAAAGGACAACATTTAATTGGGGCTGGCTTACAGGTTAAGAGGTTCAGTCCATTATCATCATGGTGGGAAGCATGGCAGTGTCCAGGCAGACATGGTGCTGGAGAAGGAGCCAAGAGTACTTACTACATCTGGATCGACAGACAGTCAGACGATTGGCATCTTCATGCAGCTAGGAGAAATCTCTCATTGTCTACACCCATGGTGAAACACTTCCTTCAAGCCCACACCCACTTCAACAAGGCCACACCCACTCTAACAAGGCCACACCTCCTGATAAGGCCACACCCTTGCCAAGCATATTCAAACCACCACAGGGTGTATGTGTACAGTGCCCATGGAGACCAGAAGGGAACAACAAAGAACAGATCTTTTGTAGCTGGAGTTCCAGTCATTGTATGTACTGAGATTTGAACCCTAGTTCCCTGACACAGAAGGAAGACTTCTTAACTACGGAGTTACCTGTCTAGCCCATTTTCTTTTTCACTTGTGGCTTCTAGAAAGTTGAAACTGACATCATAGTTTTCTGACAGTAACATTAGTCTAGCAGGCTGTGGAGGAGGCAACCTAGACACTTACTGATGGTGTCAGGCACACACAGCATAGCATGGGTTGTTAGGTTGTGTGCCTGTCCTTAAATAGAACCAGGCTCAGATCAGAACCAAACCATTATTTAGGATAAGTTCTGAGAGGAAAGGGTGTTCCACTGTTAAGAACTGGATCTCCAAATTCTCCACAATTTGCTCTGAACTTTTGGCTTTCAATTCAGGCCAGACAATAGTAGGGTGTGGCCTAGTAAGGATTCTTTTGTGGAAAGTCCCAGTCTAGAAGGGTAGCTTCTAGAAACTGTGAGAAATTCTGCATATAAGATATTTACATTATGATTCATAGCAGAAGCAAAATTACAATAATGATGTAGCGGTGAAATAATTTCGTGGTGGTGGTGGGGTCAGCACAACATGAGGAACTGAATTTAAAAGTCTCAGCATTAGGAAGGTTGAGAACCAATGCTCTAGAAGGTTGGGGCTAAGTTGTTGCTTTTGTTATTGGCTTTTTGGTTGTTCTTTGAGTGCAAGCAGTACTCAGGAGCTAGGCCCTGGTACAGGGCTGGAGCCAGCAGAATTACATTATGTGTGAAGGAAACTCATCAAGTTATTTAAAAAGATTATCTTGAGATTTAATAAGTACAGATGATTTTATTTCTATTTCTCTCCCATACCCATTAGGGTTTTCTAATTTTCTCTCGCTCCCTCCCTCCCTTCCTCTCCCTCTTTTTCCTCCCTATTCTCCTCCCCTCCCCCACTACTGCCTGTCTCTCTCTCTCTCTCTCTCTCTCTCTCTCTCTCTCTCTCTCTCTCCAGACAGGATCTTGGCTATGTAGCCCAGGCTGTTCTGGAACTACTGATTCTCCCGCTTTTGCCTCCTGAAGCTTCTGGGAATACAGACACGCTGCCACCACTAGCTTTTGTGACATCAAGTCCAGGGCCTCCTACACACTAGGCAAGTGTCCCACAAACTTTCCAGCCTAGTACAGTGCATGCTAACAGAGGCAGAGAGTTCTGGAGGGTTGGAGGGCTCCATGAGCACCCTGTGTTGGTGTGTGCAGGCTTGCCTACTGAAACTGAGGATGTTTGTGAACTAAGAACTTCTGTGAGGAGGCACTGGGTTCAACCCCATCAAGCCAGCTCCCCCTGTAATGGAGGATTTGTCTGATGAATAACCCGTCATAGGAAAATTTGAATGTTCCTAGGCTCTACAATAGGCATCTCATGACCTTTTCTTTCTAGGTAACATCAGATGGGAGCAGGTTGCAGGAAGGCCTGCAGAGAGCTGAGATTACTCTGCAGCACACAGACCCTACTCCAGCCCTTGACACACTAGTGCCCACCTCTGAGTCCTGAGAAAAGTTTGTGGTTCCAGAAAATCTAATTATAAAGAGGCAGGATAACAACAAACATTTTCACAGTGTTTCTGCGCCAACCTACCTGGCACAGAGCACGAGAAAATGACCCCTGTAGCATCCTAGCAGGCATTAATCAGGGGCTTAAGTTGGCTTGAAGCCTGGTCTAATTGGATAGCATGCCACTGCCCAGCTCTGGGACAATCACAATGTGCCGTTTTATTGCTAATGGGCTTAATGTTCAGTAGGAAAGAACATTTCCCCACCATGCTTGGTGTTTATATTAAATTGTCCAAGAGCTTCTTAGTTCTCGGCCTTTCACCTGGTCTTTCTTCTGGTCACATTCCCCAGGGAGAGTAAAAGTGAGGGATGGGGAATAAGCGTCCCACCCAGGCCTAGGTCTGGAGTCTGATGTGGATTTAGAGTCTCTATAGCACACACACAGAAACCCTGATCGAAAAAGAAGTAATTTCACAACAGACAGTGGACCTGAGAGAATCACATACTACCATGTACATCTCGGATGACTTCAGCACCATCTCCTGATGCATCTGTCAGACCAGTGTCTGGCAGACACCCCTGCCCAGAACCTTCCCATCTTTGCTTTGATGTGCCTTTATTTATGGGATTCCACTGCTTGCTTAGACCCCCAAGAACAGCAGTGACTCTTTCTTTAAGGGCAGAAGGGTAGAAGAGAGCACCTAATGTCCCATCCTGGCTTTCATATGTGCTTTCAGGGTTACACTCAGGGCCATGGGCTCACATACCCACACAATATATAACACACACACACATAGATGCAGTCCTGTGGAGCAGTGGTTCTCAACCTGTGGGTCTCCTTTGGCAAACCTTTGTCTTCAAAATATGTACAGTACAAGTTATCACAGTAGCAAAATTACCATGAAAATAATGTTATGGTTGGGGTCAGCGCAGTGTGAGGAGCTGTATTAAAGGGTTGTAGGATTAGGAAGGGTGAGAACCACCGATCTAGATGTTTTATGAATGTCTAAGTTTCTAATGTAAATTGAGCAGCCACCAAAAACGCCTATAAAATTTAGTCAGGCATGGTGGGGCAGACCTTCATTCCGCCACTAGAGAGACAGAGTCAAGAAGAGGGGTATGAATGGCCCCTTCAGGAATCCTCAGCGCTCCTCTGAGGTCCAAGCTGGTGCAGTTGGCTACCCATGTTCCGTCTAATCCTGGGGTTCTCTGGTGCACCCCAAACTTCATGAACACAAGTAGAAACCGGAAGCTCTCTTGATAAAACTTAAGCTCTTCCGTCCTTCCATTCCCAGGGAAAGAATGAAGCCAATCAAACCCTGTGGTGTGTCCCCCGCCCCATACCAGCCACCAGTGGAGACCCTCTTGGAACCCCAGAGTTAGTCTATTGTTCTAAGCTGAGGATACTGGAATCCCACGGATGTACACAAAGCCTTCTTCAAACTTCTCTCATCTGACTGAGAGTAGACACATCTGGGGACTGGAGTATTTACAAACTCCTCTCCAGGGCAGCTTTTACTGTCAAGAAAGACACCAAGAGTAAATCTATGTAGTTCCCTCTCATAGGGACTTTGTAGAGAGTTTGATGGCTGGCTATCAAAGAAACTGAGAAGCAGGCTAAAACCTGAATGTACAGGGATGATCACAAAGTTTCTTATCTTACACTTATTTTCCTGGACATTCATTTAATCCCATACAAGCTTTTCACTGGCATGCCCTGCGACACTGGATGCACAATTCTCTGACTTTAAAAGTTGTAATCAGTTGTTTATGTATTTGGAAATTTAGCCTGCACATGTTTGTGGACTATGCCAGATGCTAGTAGGGGCCAGAAGAAAGCATCAAGTTCTGAAAAACTGGGCATGCCACGTGGGTGCTGGGAGTTGAACCCAGGTCTTCTGGAAGAACAGCTTGTGCTCTTAGCTATAAGCCATTTCTCCAGCAACTGCCCCTCGCCACACGACACCTTATAAGTTGTATCTTGTCATGTAGCCCAGGCTGAACTCAAATTCTTTCTTTATAAAACATTTTTTGAGCTGGACATGGTGGCAGACTACTTTATGCCCAGCACTCGGAAAGGCTGAGGCAGGGGGAATCTCTGAACTTGAGTACATAGCCTGATCTACGTAGGCAAGTTCTAGGACAGCCAGGGCTACACAATAAAGCCCCCAAAACAAATACATTTTAATTAATTTATTGATTTTTTTTGTTTTTAAGACAGGGCTATACTGTGGAGCCCTGAAATTTGCTCTGTCGACCAGGCGGGTTCAAACTCATAAGATCTGCCTGCCTCTGCCTCCTGGGTGCTGGGGTCAAAGGTGTGCCAAGCTAGCTGGCAGATGTTTTATTTTCATTTGTGTGAGGGTCTGCATGTGTACCTTGTGCATGCCCGGTGCCCAGGGACATCAGAAGACAGAGTCAGAGCCCCTGGAACTGTAGTTACAGAAAGTTATGAGCCACCACATGGCTGTTGTCAACAAAACCTGGGTTCTCTGCAAAAAGAGTAAATGCTCTTGACTACTGAGCCATCTTTACAGGCTCTTTTAAAGGTTGTTTTTAGATCATATTTTATTTAGTGTGTGTGTGTGGATGTGTTTGTGCATGAGTGTGAAAGTACACATTCATACGCATTCATACTCTGTGTGTGTGTGTGTGTGTGTGTGTGTGTGTGTGTGTGTGATAATGTGAATCTTAAGGTCAGAGAACAATTTGCCAGAGTCTGTTCTACTTTGTAGGTCTGAAGGTTT
Source organism: Micromys minutus (assembly GCF_963924665.1). Lineage (NCBI taxonomy): Eukaryota > Metazoa > Chordata > Mammalia > Rodentia > Muridae > Micromys > Micromys minutus. The sequence continues at coordinate 92,893,203 of NC_137972.1, read as the reverse complement.
GAACTCAGATCTTCAGGTTTGGTTACAGGGCCTTTATTTGCTGAATAACGTCCCTGGCCTGGCCTTGAGCACTCTCCTCTCTCATCCCAATCTCTAAAGTATTGAGATCACAGAAATGTGTGCAACATAATCTTCTAACCATTTAGTCAGCTTCTTTCATAAACATTTTACCGTGTGTGTGTGTGTGTGTGTGTGTGTGTGTGTGTGTGTGTGTGTGCACATGCACTTTGTGAACTTACCTCCCTACCCCCAGCTATCTGTGGGTTTGGGGGAATTGACTTTAGCCCTTCAGTCTTCATTCACGTGCCTTTCTTGGCTGATCTTTCTAGTGGGCCATCTCTTGTAAGCTTCTGTAGACACATTAAAGTACCTACTTTTGGGGCTGGAGAGATGGCTCAGTGGTTAGGAGCACTGACTGCTCTTCCAGAGGTCCTGAGTTCAATTCCCAGCAACCACATGGTGGCTCACAACCATCTGTAATGAGATCTGATGCCCTCTTCTGGTGTGTCTGAAGACAGTGACAGTGTACTTATAATAAATAAATAAATAAGTCTTTTTTAAAAAGTACCTACTTTTCTTTCTGCTAATCAGGTTTTTGTTGCTTTCGTTTGCAGGGGCTTAGGAGCAGAAAGTTTGGTGTCCCAGCACTTCACGTGCGTGCTCTTCTGTATTAGCTTCCTTGGCCACAGTCCTTGTCCCATACATCTTTTCTGCCAAGAATGCTTTCCCTTCAGCTGATACATCTACTTACTCTTCTGAACCAAATTCAAACAGCATCTTCCTAAGCAAGGTTCTGCCTTCCAACTGTCTGTTTCCTACACGTTCCCTTTATAACACTTTTACACTAGCAATTAAAATGTGATTATTTGACCCATGTCTTCTCCCCTAATAATGTGCAAGCTTCTTCCTCCCCTCCTCCCCTCCTCCCCTCCTCCCCTCCCCTCCTCCCCTCCTTCCCTCCCCTCCTCCCCTCCCCTCCTCCCCTTCCCTCCTCCCCTCCTAAGCCTTTCCCTCTTTCCCTCTCTCCTTTCATCTTCCCCTCTCCTTTCTTCCTTTACCTTCCCTCCCCCATTTGTTTTCAGAGTCTCACTGTATAGACCATGCTGGCCTTGAACTTGGTACTCTGCTGTCATAGCCACTCTAGAGCTAGAAGCATAGGTATGAGGCACCAAGCCCAGCTCAGCTTTCAGTGTCTTGATGGTAAGGGTCCAGCCTATATTTGCTTAATATTGTATTCTAAGTTCCTAGCACAACGTAGGCTCATATGCACAAAATTACAGACTGAGGGGCTAAGGGACAAATGATCCAGTTGTAAAACTTCCCTAGAGGTGCATGAACCCTGAGATTGGTCTCCAGCAACATCATGAATCGGGGACTGAGCATGCACACTGGAAATGCATGAACAGAAGACAGGAGAATCCCCCTGCCATAGATAGGACTACTCTCCCAACACCCATTCAGCATAGGTCTTTGAAGGCCAGTTACATAGCTGAGCCAAAGCAATCTCCAATAGTCAGCGTAGTGTGGGCTAGGCTGCTACTCTATCCAGGTAACTGTCCTGGGCTGGGATTAGATGACAGTTTACTTGAGAGGGGCTGACCCAGAAAACCATCCTGCAACATGCATGAGGGATCCTGATCAAGCCTAAAAATAGTTCTGTCACGGGGCTGGAAAACCTGAGTGAGTGAAGGTCCCACCTCTCTCCCGTGAAACTCTGTTGCTATGCAGCCCTTTGTCCTTTTCATTGAACTTGAGAAATCCAGGGAGGGCAGCTGTTTCCTGCCTTCCAGCTCTACTGTTTACTGTTTCTACCTGCTTGCTTGCTTGCTTGCTTGTTTAATATGGGGGTCTCATGTAGCCCAGGCTGGCCTCAAATTTGTTACATAGCTGAGTCCAGCCTTTAATTCCTGATCTCCTACTCACCCCATGTGCCAAGACTATGAGTGTGATACCACAACAGTATCCATCCATCCATCCATCCTACCTACCTACCTACCTATCTATCTATATATGCATTCTTCTGTCTTCTATCTGTCTGTCTATCAATCAATTTATCAATCTATCTACCCATCCATCCATCTTTCCATCCATTTATATAGTGCTGGAGATCAAACTTAGGGCTATGTGCATAGTAAGAAAGAACTGTGTTCACAGCCCCCACAGCCCACTTAGGGCCATGGTGATGGTTCCTTCAGGAACTCAGAGGATGGCTCCCTAAGGTGAGGTGCTCTCTGAACCTCTGACCCTCACTCTGACTACCTTGCACACCTCTCTCACCTCACATTTCTATATCTGAAAACAGAATTCACCAAGAAGGAGTGGTGTTGCCAATCTTCTTACTGAAATTTTATTAAGCAAAAAATTTTAAATTCATATTGTCTGGGCAAAGATGTGGGTCTGGGGTACCAGCTGGAGTTTCCAGGTTCTTACATCTTGGAACAAGAAATTAGATGGGGGTCTATGAACAGTGGTAGGAGACACAGTGGCAGTAAATTAAGAAAGAGCACTTCTAGGCTGGGGACATAGCTCGGTAGGAAAAGTGCTTGTCTCAAAAGCCCGAGGACCTTGTTGGGTGGTGGTGGTGCATGCCTTTAATCCCAGTTCTGCAGAGGCAGACAGGCAGAGAGGCAGAGGCAGAAGGGCAGAGGCAGAGGGGCAGAGGGGCAAAGGGGCAGAGGGGCAAAGGGGCAAAGGGGCAGAGAGGCAGAGGCAGTCGGATCAGATTTCAAGGCTAGCCTGGTCTACAGAACGAGTTCTAGGGCAGTCAGAGCTACACAGAGAAACCCTGTCTTGAAGAACAAATCAAACAAACCAAAGCCATCAGACTTCTCTATGACTCCTGTAGCCCCTTATAAAAAGAGCTGACTGGGGTGGTGTGCCTTTAGCCTCAGAGCTGGGGTGGTAGATACAGGTAGGCCCCTGGGGCTCTTCAATCAGCTAGCCTGGCCTAATTGGTAAGCTTCAGGCCAATGAGAAACCCTGTCTCAAAAAACAAGGTAGCTCTCCCGATAATGCCACCTGAGGATACCCAAGGTTGACTCTCTGTCCTCTATGCACACACATGTATGTATATACAACCTACCCACCCCCAAAGGAAGAAAGTGAGGGAGTGAAAGAGCATTTCCAGAAAGTGAGCCAGAGCTGGGAGATTGGCAGTGGTTCGGCAGCTCTCTTGTCCCATACTCCAGACCTTTATAGGTTGTTCTGCAGAGATACAGTTCAACCTTGGCCAGAGAGCCTCCATTTTGGTTTCTTCCATATGCAAATTCTGCCCTCACTATATGCCCTATTCTCCTGCCTCAATATCACAGGGGCAAGACTGAAAACAAAAAACCAGACACCACACTAGAGCTCAGAAATACGTTGACACGTGCCATTGTCTGTTCTCCAGTCTCATTCGTGTCTTTAAGAATAAATTTTACCATCTCTATTAATGTTCATGTGTGTCTGTGTGAATGCATGGTATGCGTGTGCAGGAACTCGCAGAAGCCGGAAGAGAGCCTCAGATCCCTTGAAGCTGGTGGTTAGGAGTTGTCTGACCTGAGTGTGGGGGATTGAACTCTGGTCCTCTGGAAGAGCAGCTCCTGTAACTGCTGAGCCATCTCTCCCGCCCAGCACTCATTCCTTAAAAACTCGCTCATTGACCTCTGCCTCCAGTCCTGAGTCCCTCTGCTTTATGGAGAGGCTGTTTAAGCTTCAGCCACGCGGTGCCTCCTGTAAGCATCCATATTTTGTGTGATTCCGACACTTATACAAATCCACACATTTATTATATTTTTTCTCCTGTTGTGCGAATCTGCTAATGTCCAGTTACTCCATGGACTAAACAGTTAAGTGCGGGCGTGACCCTGTGTGACCCTGTGCAGGTTTCAGACGCTTCGGGGGCCATGTTCTTGTCACCATGAGAGTCAGAAGAGTTGTTTCCTACTCCTCTTGATCATTGTCTCACTGAGCAAACATGTCAGCCAGTGTAGTCTGAGCAAACACTGAAGACCTGCTGAAGGATACCTGGAAAGGTGACTGTGAGGACTGAGGACAGCAACAAGCTCCCAGTTGGTGAGTTGGTCTTAGGTCTGCTAGCAGATGGCTAGTTATCTTTGGACACCATACTTTCTCTCTAACCATTTGTTCAACAGGCTAATGTCTTTATATGGACAAAATACCATGACCAAGGCAATTTGTAAAAGAAAGCAATGAATTGGGGGTACCTGGTTCCAGACAGCTAGAGTCCATGACTACCAAGGCAAGGAGCATGGCAGCAGGCAGGCACGTGTGGAGAGCACTTTTGGCACCTCCGGACAGCTGGAGGCGGGGTGATATTAATTTCCCAGGACATCTTGAAGCTAGCCAAGGCAGGAATCGGGCTTCTGTGCTACACCCTGTAAGGGCTAATATTAAACACATTTGCATCTGTAGCTCTAGGCAGAGCCCCTAAGATAAGGCTATTGGGAAGTACATCTACATCTGAAGTTTAGTGCAGAGCCCTTAGGCATAGGGAAGTACATTTGCATTTGAAGCTCCAGGTGGAACCCTTAGGAATGCAGCTCAGGGCAGGGCAGATTTCAGAATGTAGGCACAGCAGTATCCATTTTTGTCTCTAACCTTTTCACCTGAGCTCCAGTAAGATGTTTACAAGATCTTTGATTGTTAACTCACTTGTTCCCAGTCTTAGAACTGATGTTACCTTTTTGCATATAATTAAAGTGATTTAGAAGAGGGTGGATTAAACCAAGCTTCACTTGGAGGCTTAGGCCTCAAACCGGCCAAAGTCTTGCTGCAACTTTAACTTGTCGTTCTTCTTTCAATCCTCCCTCCCGGCCCTGGCAGACCCCTGTTGATTTTCCCAGCTGGTCTCAGACTGGCATGCAGTTGTCTGAGAAGTCACACCCTTATCTGCAGGTGGGAGGCAGATACCCTGAGACACACATCACTTCCAACAAGCCCACACTTCCTGATCCTTCCACCAACAGAGGACCAAGTATTCAAATATATGAGCCTATGGGGGGGGGGGTCTTTCTCATTTGAACTATAACAGTAATATTAGCCTCAAGACATATGAGTCTCAAATAAGACAGTATAAGACCTTTGGCTGCTCCAGAACTCTGTCCTCTGGGTATGACATGGTCAGTACCATCTTGGGTTTAGAATAGAAGCAGTTAGACACAGGAAACCCTCACAAGATCATGATTATTAACACTCCCTCTAGGCTAGCAAGTTAGCTCAGGGAGTAAAGGTGACGGCTGTCAATCCTGAGGAGTTGTTTGAATCCTAGGATCTTTATGGAAGAAGTACAGAACCTACTCCACGGGATGTCCTATGACCTCCACATGCACAATGTGGCATGCGTGCACATGGGTAAGCATGCAAACATATGTACGTACATGCGTACGTACACACACACACACACACACCTCTACACACATACATACACACAAAACTGTTAAAGATCAGCTTTTGTAGAGGGAGGGCGTCATTAGCTCCTGATGCTGTACTGAAGCTGTTTCCACTCCTCTGCTGCCTGCTCCGTTCCTGTAATCCTGCTCCAGCTCCGTGTGTCTCAGAAGATGGTAGAGTATGGAGGGGGCAGAAAGTTGGCTGGAGATGAGGACTTCAATAAAACAGCTTTGGTTAGTCACTGGGGTGGGTTAGTCACCCCTCACAGTGCTCCTGCAACTCACCCCTCACAATGATCCTACAAGAAACCCCTACCTTGATCCTGTAAGGAACCCCAAAACCCCTCATGGCTCACCCACCTACACTGAGTGGACTAGTTTATCACCGCTCTCTCTCTCTGAGGCTAACGGGGATTGGTTCCCCGGGAAGAGCCAGCCAGCACTAGCATTTGTTCAGTAAATGGAGACATTACTTCTTTCTACTTCCAACCTCATAAACTTTCGTGTGATGTTCCCTTTAATGACAAGGGACAGGTGATTAAACTGTATAATGACTTGGGAGAAGAAAACTTAGCCATCCTCCCAAATGGCCTCCTCTTTCTTAAAATGTGTTGATATTTTAATCAGATTACAGCAGGTCCTGCTGAACCTTGTGGTGACTTTACCTATCTGTCCTCTGGCCCATCATCAGTCACAGAACATCCAAGTCTCAGGTGAAAACTATTTTAGCTCCTTTACTCCTGAATGTTCAAGCAGGCCTCTCCTGTAACACCCAACTACAGACAACAAAAACTATTAGCAACTTCTCAGATGCTGGTGGTGGCTCATGTCTGTAACCCCAGTACTCTGAGGCAGGAGGATTGCCACAAGTTTGAAGCCAATCTGGGCTATATATCGAGTTCTAAACTAAGCTAGGCTGCAGTGTAAGAGCCTGTCTCAACAAAACTGAAGCTTTCTAGGCCCAGAGGTAACAGAAGTAATCCAGAAAAAAGGCTCCCTGAAATTCTTTATCTACCTGAAGACAAGCATCCAAGAGCCATAAATCCCCTCAAGATGAGGCCGTGCCCTGTCCTAAGTTACTCCATTCTGCACAAAACACTGTTTTTTACAGGCTGTGCCCTGCCCCGAGAGACTCCATTTTCCAAGCAGAACTGGGCTCTGTCTTGAGAGCAGGATGATTTAGTTGTGGTTACTATGGTTGTGAAGAGATGAAATCTGAGGAGGAAAGAAAGGGTTTACTTGGCTCATACTTTCACGGAAGCAAGCCAGGACTGAAACAGCAGGAACCTGGAGGCAGGAACAGATGCAGAGGCCACGGAGAGGAGATGCTACTAACTTGCTCTTCATGGCTTGCTCAACCTGCTTTCTTATAGAACCCAGGACACAGCCCAGGGACGGCACCACCCACAATGCACTTCACCCTCCCATTAATCACTAATTAAGAAAATGCCCACAGACTTGCCAGATCTTATAGAGGTGTTTCCCTAATTCAGGTTTCCTCCTCTCAGATAACTTTAGTTTGTGTCAAGTTAATACAAAACTATGTAGCACACAGGGGACACAAAAACAGCACGCTGTGTCAGACACCACCAGGAGGCACAGACTGATGATAACTCATTTCTAAACATGGCAAGAGTATTACTGCTCTGCAGATAGATCAAAGCGATCTGGTCCGTGGAAAAATCATACCAGGAGAACCAGGCCTGAGAACTCCCAGAACACAGCAGAAGGAAGCCTATAGCCCGTTACCTACACTCCAACAAAAGGAGGAGTCTACACACTGTTGTAGTGATGGCACCACCATCTGTCACTTGACTACATTGTGGCCAACAAGCAGAGCCCTCAGACTGTCCCAAGAACTTCAGTGTGCCTTAGTCCCCACCCCTCATGTGACCTGCTTGAATTACTGTCTGTCTAACGGCTCCTCTGACCATACCTACCGTCCCTTTCTTTTGTCTGGACCCAACTCACTGTTTACATCAACAGCCCTTCATGGTTTCATAACTGGACTTGCAGCTGGACTTAATGTCAGCTCAAACCTATGGCCCAGTGGCTCAACTCACCACAGTGTCTCCAAGTTATCTGGCTAACTCCCAGATCCTTAGCCCGGAGGTACCCTTTACAAATATGGTTATCAGCTTCTCGGCACACACCTCCCACACCTCCCATGGCTCCCCATGCCTTCCTTTGAACTCCTTGAGCCTTGTCTGCTGTAGTCTCTTCAATGCTACTCACATATACACACATAAATATGTTTACCCATTGGTGTGTGGTCTGTGAGTTGATATTAGTAATTAAGATTGGAGCAAAAGAACCTGTATTTTCTGACAGCTAGCTATCGGGAGAATTGGCACAACTCAGTAAGTTGTAGACAACAAAATTGATTTACTGTCAGACAATACATTCTGAGACTGTGGAAAGAGACACGTGTGTTCGCCCATGTTTCTGGCATAGCACGCTCCCAACTGTTTGTGTTTGTTGATGATTTTGTGAAGACACAGGGATGTCTGCTCTTGTATTTGACCAGGGCTGAAGTCGTAGCTCTACATTTTATGATTCGTTCATATAGTTATAAATCAGAACAAGAGTTTATCTGTCTGTTTATAAACATACTTTGTAACTGAGCTTTTTATGCCTGTGTTTGGGCACATAATTTGGCAAAGTGCAAGGAAAGAAAACCCACCTCTCTTGGCCTCCATCTGGGGCCATGAATCACATAACCAAAGACAGAATAATAGAAATGAACAGGTATATGGGTTTAACTGATGCTTTATGAGCAAGAACTACACAGAAAATAGGGGAAACTCAAAAGAGGTCGTTAGGGTCTGGCTTTCATACCATTTTAACAAAGAACTAGACAAAGGGCCCTGGGAGATGGCTCAGCAAGTAAAGGTACCTGTCATTGAGCCTGGCAACTGGAATTTTATCCCAGGGACCCACACTGTGGAAGGAAAGAACCGAATCCTACAAGTCACCCTTTGACCTCCACATCCACACTTACCACAAACACAATGTGTGTGTGTGTGTGTGTGTGTGTGTGTGTGTGTAATTGTAAAGAAAGATAAAAAGGGGGGCTGGGAAGATGGCTCGGTGGTTAACAGCAGGCACTACTCATGTACCCACATTCAACAGCTCGTGACTGCTTGTTACTAAAGGAGACCCACCACAATTCTGTTTCATGTTTTTATGTGCACAAGCCACCCACACAGAGACACACACGATGTAATATATATTATGAACTGAGTGTGTGTGTGTTGTCCGAGGCCAGCTCGGACAATCAACAGGTTCCCCAGAGCCGGATCGAGGATTGAAAGAATAAAGGACGTGGTTAGTTAAAGCTGCAACATGACTTCGGCCAGCTTTGAGGTTGAAACCTCGAGGCTGAAGCAAGGCCTTGCTTTTTAGTCCTCTTATGAACCACTTTAATTACATGCAGAAAGATAACATCAGTTCTGAGGCAGGGAACAAGCAAGTTAACAATCAAAGATCCTGTAACTGTCCTTTGGGAGACCAGGTGTGAAGATCAGGGACAAATGGTGATCAAAGAGACTGCCGCTGCCTACACCCATACCCGGTCTTATAGTGACGAAAGGCAGCAGGGATGATGGTGACAATGTGAGGACTGATAAAGGGGATGTGTGTGCTACTGGAATTTCTGGGAGAAGCCCTGCATCCAAGTGTGTCAATGGGTTAGGCTTAGCCTACTGTCCCATTTTGACAACAAAAGGACAATCAATGGTGAGCAAGAGAAAGAGGTTTTCACAAATGTGACCATATCGGGAAGACAAGATAGCAGTTCGGTCTTCAGGGGCTGACAGAGCTTCAACATTGCCTTCCAAAGAGAGCCAAAAGAGATCACTGGAGAACACATGTCCCACAGGGAGCACACATGACCTACAGAGAGTTACATGTGTCCCACAGAGGGTTACATATGTCCCACAAGGAGCACACATATCCCATAGGGAGCACACATGTCCCACAGGGAGCACACATGTCCCACGGAGGCTTACATATGTCTCACAGGGCAGCTAGCCTTGCTTAGGCCAGTGAGTCATGAATCATTTACTCAGTCTGGGCCTGAGAGGTGCCTCTGGAGAAGTGGGTAACACTGTCATCACTTGAAGGGGGCAGCCTGGTTCTCCTGAGGTAATGGCTGCTGCTCTGAGGTGCAGCCTCTGCTCCCATCCTGGGGAGTAGCTCTTGCTTTGTGTGGTCTCACTGTGCGCTGACCTTGTCACACTGGGGTAGTTCCAGTTCCTTGTTATAAAGATGTGTACGGATCAGTCCTGCACCTATTAGTCCTAAAAGCTAAGGTGACTACTGAAGAAAGATGAGGAAAATGTTAGAAGCAAAGCAGAGGCAAATGTCATTAGGCCAGTGGTTGGCTTCTTCACTCCTTGTGGGTCTGGGATCTGGGTGGATTCGTTTGTATATCCAAGGCTCGATTATGGGGAGTTGCTTCCTCTCTAAAAACTACTGAGGCCTAGAAGGAGAAATCTTTCCTATACCAAAGCCCCAAATGCAAGAGAATTAGGTGTATAGAACATAATGTCTGAGCATCCACTTTACAGTGCTGGCCTAGCAAAACAGAGCAAAGCTTACAAATGAAAATGAAGACTGAGGGCTGGAGGGGTGGCTCAGTGGTTAGGAGTTGCCCACTGTACAAACGCAAAGACCCAAGAGCAGATCTCAGCACCCTAACAGCAGACCACACACGCCAGCTCTGAGAGTATGGAGGCAGGAGGATTGCTGGTGTTTGCTGACTACCATCCTAGCAGAGGAGCACAAGTCGAGGTTCAGGGAGAGACACTGCCTCCTAGGAATATGTAGATGGTGACAGATTATCAAGCTTGACAACCGTTCCCAACCTCACGTATTTACACAGGCACGCACAGTCACATATACACCTGCACAAGACTCACAACAATAAGCCATTTTTTTGAGACATGGTCTCAGTATATATTTCTGGCTGGCTTGGGACTTGCTACAAAGGCCAAGTTAGCCTTGAACTCACAGAGATGTATCTGATTTGCCTACCGAGTGTTGAAAATAAAGGCTTATGCTACTGTGCCTGGCTTTAAATAGATCGAATTTATATATATATATATATATATATATAGAAGTCTGTGTTTCTTCTATAAAGTTAATTTTTGGAACTTCTCAAGTAATCCTCCTGCTTCATCCTCTCAAGTGACTGGGTCCCTAAGACTAAGACTCTCAAGTAACTGGCACACGGAGTTGGCTTTGTTTGCTTTTGTTTTGAGACAATGTCATATCCCAGGCTTGCCTCAAACGTCCAGGTACAGCCAGGAATCCCCACGTCTTTCTGTTCCTCTTGCCTTTGCCTCCTCAGTGTTGGGCCCGCACCCTGGTTTATGTGATGCTAAGGACTGAACCTTGGGCTCTGGGCTAGGCCAGTGCTCTGTGAACGGAGCTACATGCTCAGTCCTCACATTGGGGTTTTTTTGTTGCTTTTGGTTTTGCTTACAGTTTTGAGACAAGGTCTCTCTATGTAACTGTGGCTTCTCTGGAACCTACTTTGTAGTCCAGACTGGCCTTGACCTCACAGAGATCTACCTACCTCTGCCTCTAAACCTGGGATTTAAAGGCATACATTATCATGCCTGGCCACATATAGCAGTTGTTTTTATTTTAAGATTTACTTACTTATTTTATTTGTATGAGTACACTGCGGCTGTCTTCAGACACACCAGAAGAGGCCTGCTTCTGCAATCCTGAGCAGACTTCTCTCAGCCGGAGGTAAGACTCAGGGTGAATTCACTGGGTCAGGCGGGGATGCATTGCTCTCCTACTAGATAGATGTGAGTAAGGATGAGTCAAGCTGACAAGGCTGTAACCGTCTGTCTGTCCGTTGAGCCACATCTCTGTCACTGGGAAGGGCTGTCTGTGTCTGACACCTGCTACAACAATGGCTCTAAGTCACAGGCAGCACAACTACATCCAGGCTCTGCCAAGCGTGGGCCGTGTGGTGTACACAATTTGGGGATGTCTTCTGAAAGGAAAAGGTTGTGACTGGACAGCTTGGGTGTCTCCAAGTAGGACTCTTAGACATTTTTAGCTTCCTGGGCAATTCTGCCTTAGGCATCTGGATTTAATTCCAGCCTGGGCTGTGGCCCTTTCACTGTCAGGGAAGTTCCAGCTGCTGATACCAGTTCATGATGCCAAAATGGACCCTTAAGGATGCTGACCTGAGTCTGAATAGCTTCAATCCCTGGCCCCACATATCTCCAGCAAGTGCTATCTCCAGGTGACTTCATGCCTGCCTCTGAGTCCCAGCTAGAGTACCGATTCAGCCAAGATAGAAACTCTATAGCTCTCACAGGACTCCTGCACTGAGGAACAGGGGACATGGTGAGTGTGCGCCTCAGTGGCCGGGAGACTCATTGTCCCCTGCACAGGCTCAGCTCTGCCCAGGCTATCTTAGGGAAGGCAGGACCCTGAAACACACCAGTTTACAGGTACGCACAAACGCTGATAAATGGCTTAGGTTATACAAAGGGTTAAATACAGAATTCCTTTGGTGACCAAGGGGGGGTTCCAGAATTCTTAGACACCAAAACCCAGGGATGCTCATCTCTTATAAAAAAGATATAATATTTATATATGATATATAACCCTTCCATATATATCAAATCACCACTAAGTTATTTAGAATACCCAATGCAATGTAATGCTGTGCAGATAGTAAGACTGTTATTTAGGACAATACTGGAAAGAAGAGAGCTCTAGAGGGTCAAAAGACAATTTCTTCCTCCTTTTAAAAAATTACTTTAAGTACATTAGTGTTTTGTCTGCACGTGTATCTGTGTGAGGGTGTCGGATCTCCTGGAACTGGAGTTACAGACAGTTGCAAGCTGCCAGGCAGGTGCTGGGAATTGAACCAGGGTCCTCTGGAAGAGCAGCCAGTGCTCTTAACTGCCAAAGCGTATCTTCAGCTCCTTAATTTCTTCCTGTTGATGAACTGTGATGAAAACACGTTGACAAAAGCACAGTTCAAGGGTACAGTCCGCGATGATGGGAAGAGAGCACGAGGGGCAGGAGCTTGAGGTAACCAGTCACAGTGAATCCACAGTGACAGAGAACAACACGTGACCAACCCAGTTTGCTTCTGCTTTCTTTCTTCTTGTTTTAGAAACAGGATCTCCCTGTCTATCTCTGCCTGTCGGGAACTCAATATGTAGAGCAGATTGGCCTGGAACTCACAGAAATCCACCTGCCTCTATCTCTGGAGTGTGCTACCAAGCCCCTCCTTCCTTCCATGCCCCGCCTTCCTTCCATGCCCCTCCTTCCTTCCATGCCCCGCCTTCCTTCCATGCCCCGCCTTCCTTCCGTGCCCCTCCTTCCTTCCGTGCCCCTCCTTCCTTCCCATATGTGTGGCCTCAGACCTGCAGTGAAGAGTGCAGTCTACTATTTTATTTTTCAAGCAGGATTTTTCTGTGTAGCCCTGACTGTCATGGAACTCATTCTGTAAACCAGGTTGGCCTAGAACTCAGAGATCCTCCTGCCTCTGCCTCCCAAGTGCTGGGACTAAAGGTGTGCACCACGACCGCCTGGTTTAATGCAGTCTACTTTTAAGGTGGGTCTTCCCACCTCAACTAATCTAATCCAGCGCATCTCTCCTGGTAAGGCCAGAGACAAACAGAATCAAGACTGTCCCTCACCGGTGCACCCGAAGGCTACCCTAGTGAAGAAAATTCCTCATACGCATGTCCGGAGGTTTGTTTTCTAACTGATTCAAGATCCTGTTGACACTGACAATATTAACCCTCAGACTAAAACCTTCACATCCAATATTGGTTGAGTCCACAGTGATGAACCTGCATTGCGGACATTGACTGGATAAAAATATGTCTTGTTAGTGGGTAGACGGCTGCCACCCTCATCCCGAGTGTGTGCCCTAGACTCTGTTGATAGTTTCAAACCTTTGACTCACAAAAGTTTTTGGTGCCTACAGTGTGTGTCCTTACTATATCGAGTGGCCCTTTCGGCATCCAAAAGCAATAACAAACAACCACAAAAAACAAACAAACCAAACCAAAAACCCATAACTGAAACTAACACTGTGAGAATTTTTCTTTCTATTGTCTTCAAAGGGTTTGATGGTTTTTTTTTTAATATCTGCATATGAGTGCGTTATGTAAGGTAGTGAGAGGATTCAGTCAGAGCGATGGTCATCGGTGAGTATGTGTGGGTGTGGGGTGAGGGCATGGAGAATTATCATCTTGATGAGTATTTAGCTTCAGTCCAACATAATGAAAGAGTTATAGATGTGTCCTTCAGGAACGCCCATACAATGGTAAATGTGCTTACTGCCAATGAACTAACATGGCTCAAGTGGCAACTTTTATTGTATCAGAATGTCTGTCTGTTTAGGGATTCTCCTGCGAACTGTTTGCAACATGTTTCTGGATCATTCATTAATTGATGGGTTAAAGGCAGTCACTGACAGGTGCTCATTTGATATTTGCATAAGATTTATGATTTTTTCCCCCCTCTTAATAAGTGGTTAGGAGCTAAAGTATCTGCTGCTTAAGCTGAAGGAACAGATCAAAGGAAGGAGGGAGGGAAGCGAGCAGGGGCGGGGGCGGGTTGGGGGTGGGGTGGAAGAAGCAGAGATAAGAAAAGGCAGGAAAGCGGAGAGGGAGGGATGGGAAGCGGGTGGCTGAGCAGAAAGCGCAGAGAAAAGCTGGAGAGGGAGGCGCAGGGCCACGAGGAAGGAAGTGGGAGGGTTTTCCTTCTGACCGGTACGAGTGCTAATGCTCTTCCTCGGCTTGAACGAAGTCTTTATTTTGACTGTACTTCGAAAAGTCTTCTCTGTCCCTCAGTCCGAGAAGGAAGAAATTATTTTCTGCCTCTGCCGTTTCCTAGGTCACCAGTTATATTAAGCCAAAGTCCCTTGGTGGCTGCTGTCTATAATTTTCCACTCTCCACCCTTTTGAGTCAGATTGCAAAATAAGGCCAGTTTGAAACTTGGTTTCCTCCTGGTCAAGGCAGGGGCGATGATGTGACACAGGACCTTTCCCGACCCTCTGAAGCTCAGGCAGGGACTTAGATTAGCAACTGGAAGGATAACAGGAGGCAGCGGGATGCCGGGACCCCTGTCGGACCACCCAGAGGTGCTCCGTGCTATTTTCAGCCTTGGCGGGGAGGAGGAGGGCATAGACGGGACGGGGGGCATGGACTGGGACGGGGGATGAGACGACACGCCAGAAGTGACGCTTGGGCTTGACTCCAGTGGCCTCGTGGAGAACTGAAGAATCAGCCGTCATTGCTCCAACAAGTCTCCCAGAGTCCAAACGTGTTCTCCGCAGCCCCCGGCTCCCATTTGGGCTGCGCCGCAGCCGCTCTCCTGGCCACTCCCTGTTCTCCGGGTTGGAGTGCCTTCCCTTCTTCCCCACCCATCACTCTGACTCACACTTTCTTTTCATTTCCACATGGCTTATATCCTCCCCGGAGCACTCACGTGTACTTTGTCACCACGCTCGCCACTCTGGCGCGTACTGACTTCCCAGTCCACAGATCTGCTGCGAGGGCCAGAGCCCAGGCTTATTTCTGTCGTAGTTAAGGAACAGCAGGGTAGACAATGTGACCAGAGAGAAGCGAGCGGTGGCCCCAGCAGGGGACTCGGAGGCGTTGTGGGTAGGCAGCAACTCCTGCTTTTCTTGTGGGGGGGAAGTGAGGAGCCATTGCAGCGGATAAGGAGAGAAGAGACTAGAGAGGTTTAAACCCTCGTGATTTTAAGTGACGTCCTGGATTCTTTTCAGAGAGCAAACCGTTCAGGGCTCAGATTTCGGGGTACTCACAAAGATCTTCGGGTATATGGGACCAAATTTGCAGGGACCTCGAGGATGGTGGGAGTTTCTCCTTGACTAGGCAGGAAATGGGGTGCTTTTTGTGTCTCTGCCCTTCTCCTCCCTAGACAAGACCCTCCACTGCCCCTGGACGGTGAATGGGTGTAGACTCTTGCAGACACAGGGGGAAATATTATCAAAAATGGGCAGAGAACCCTGACCTACCAAACTGAGACTCTGACATTGCCTGAAGCAATGTTTATGAAGGCTAAAGCTGACTTCCTGGAAGACGGAGGCTCCACTACCTAGAGATAAAAGGCCGGAGAAAACAGCCTTTCCTTGCAGCCCACCCAGGGCACAACCGTTGGCTCTGAACCCCCTTCAGGCTTGCCCCGATACACGAGCGCTAAGTTAAAAGCCTCCCTAAGAGAAGTGAATGACGTCAGTCACTGACACTTTCCAGGCTCTTTCCCCCAGCTCGCCCGGAAAATGCACAGCATTAATAACCAGTAAAGGGTAAGAACATCACCTCCCCACCCTTCTGGAATTCCTAAGAGTGAAATTTCTGGTCTGGGGACTTCCCGGGTTGTCCCCTCTGGTTGGGAACTTCCGGAAACGCCTCCACTCCCTAAACAATGGAAGGCTCCCCCCCCCGCCCCCCCCGCCCCCGAGGCGAGTGGCCGCAGGTGCTGAGGGCGGGGCGGCGGCGCGGGGAGTGCGGCCGGCAGGGGGCGCAGGGGAGCCGCTGAATCCGGGGACCGCTCGGAGGCCCTTGGTCGACGCCTGCCCAGCTCCCCACTGCAGTCGTAGGTGCATTTGCCGGAAGGTCACCCCAGTCCCTTCTCTCCGGCCAACCCTTTCCTTCCAGGTGTGGCCGCGGGAGAGGTAGGTGAGGCTGAGATCCGGCGGACGACTGCCAGGACCGTGTGGATCAGCGGGGTTGTGGCAGGAGACATGCCAGAGCCTCCTTCCCCCCCTGCCCTACCGCTAATGGCCGCAAAGTCTTGGGGCCAAGCACTGGGCTAGAGACCCCCGAAGTTAGGGTTCGGGCCCTTTTCACTCCTGCAGGGCCCCGGCGCGTGTTAGGAACTAGTCCTGTTTCAGTTAAACGGAAGGACATTTTGCCCAGGAGCTTCGCCTCTCACACTCCAGTGAATGCAGCTACTGACCTGTGTCACTTAGTCTCCGCCCACCTCCCCCACACACCCCACCCTGGACCTGAGGCCAGGTCGCCCCAGGCCTTACTACAGACTCTTTCACGCTCAAAGGGCCTCACTGGGTGTTTGTTTGGCCTAAGTCCCTTCATAGCCTGGAAGCTGTTCCCACCCTATTGAAGGGTAGTGGAGCACCACCCGGGCACTTGCCACTTTAGCATAAAGGATTATTTTGAGCAAAAGGAACAGATGCAAGAACCCTCTCTTCCAGTTTGCCTAAACGCTGGGCGGAAATGTTCAGGGATGTCCCTGTTCTCTGCTTTACCCGGAATGTGGTGTCCAGGAAGACTCTTGAGACCCTCGTCCACCAGAGGTGGCAACAGAGGAATCTACGCAGCAAACGTAGATTGAGGAGCCTTTGTCTCCTGTTTTTTTCTCTCTGATTTGCCTTCACAGTCGCTACGTCTAGGGAGTTTAGAGTTTAGTTCTTGTTTTTCAGCCTTTCCGCTTTCCTAAAATTGTACCGCTCTTTGTAGAAGTCACTCCTTCCCCTATCTCCCATGAACTGCTCTTTTAATAAACTATTTTCCTCTTGTTAATCTTTGTTTAGAGATTCTGGCCAAGAACTTTTCCTCTCTCACCCTATCTTAAGATACTTGGTACATTGTTTTGCTCGAATCTGTGGCGTACACTGAGTCTACTTGAGAGAACATAATTTGATCTGTCCTTCTTGGGAGCTGCCTGTCCCACCGGGCTTCAGACCAGATGAGCAGCAAGCTTTGAATCCCATTCAGTTCCTTCAGGAATCTTCCTTTGTTGGCTTCCTTGAGTCTCCTCAGCTAGACCTGAAGAACCTGCTCCTTGGATCTGTTTTTTGTACAAGTCTTCTTGCATTTGTATCCTCTTGATTGTGGGGGAGGTCAATGTCTCCTTTTAGGGTTCTTGGTCTCATTAACAAAAGAATCAAAGAATGAATTCAAGTAGAAGGTTGAAGTTAATTAGAGTTTCAAAGAAGAACATCCCAAGGAAGGCAAGCTGTAAAAGCCAGCAGCTGCACAGAGAAGGCAAGGTGTAGAAAGCCCAGCCACTGGAGCTGACACGGATCAGGCATTACAGAAAGATCAGGAATGCCCACCCACGGTATCAGAAAAAGCGGAGGTACAGGGAGTAACTAAGCCCCGAGTCCTGAAGAGGCAGGCCGGCCAGCTGGGCTCTAGGAAAGGGGGTCATGGTGGGAGGGGTAGGCTGACATCATCTGTTTCAAATGGGGGTGTGCCAAGGGCATCTGGGTCGCTGGCTCCACCAAGCCCTTTCTAACACTGTGTCCTGGTGGAGAAAGCATTGGCCTATGATGTCCCCAAACCCCCTCTTCTGATGTGCCTTTTGCACCCCTCCCATTAGGACAATCAGTCCCCTCTCACTTGGACCCTTCTTTTCTTTTCTCTAGCCCTTCTCGGTACCCAACCTACCTGTCCGGGGTGCCCCTTGCTCTCCTGCCCATCCCGAGTGGCCATCAGGCTGGTTTTGTAAGATGCTGGGTTGGTGCACAGTGGTCTTTTTGTCCTTGTAATTTAAACAGGCCTGGCATTGTTGGTTCTATTTAATGAACACAAGATAATGGTAGAGGATTTTAAGTGATTAAACATGCAGACTATGCCAACCCCCTCAAAAAAGCTCTCTTAGGTTCTGGCTAGCATCAAAAGAGGGGTTTATAGGGAGGGAGCAAAAGGAAGAGTCGTACTTTTGGGCTTAGGACTCACAAAGGTCGGCAGACCCAGCTGAGCCTTATGGTTCTGCATTAGGGGAGAGAATTCTGGAAGGAAAAGTACAGTGTCCCATTAAAGGAAGACACAATGTTCTGCCTATCTATCTGGCATGGTTTACGGCAAAACTGTCTTTTTAGGGGTGGTCTCTTGGCCTGGTGATTGACACAGAACAACTGGAATGTCTGGAACGTTAGGTCTTCACTTGTCACTAACTCACCTCCTCCCTCCTCATCCTAGTTTTTGAGACAGGATTTTTCTGTGTATCCCTGGCTGCCCTGGAACTCACTCTGTAGACCAGGCTGGTCTTGAACTCAGAGATCTGCCTGCCTCTGCCTTCCAAGTGCTGGGATTAAAGGTGTGAGCCATCATCACATCAGGCCACTGATTCTATTCTCTTGACTAGAAAGAGTTTTTCCTTAGTGGACTTTATTGTTCTATTATTCGACACCTATGTCCCTAGCTGCTCTCATCTACTGGTTGTGAACATGGGCCATAGGACAGCTCATCTAGTAAAAACACTTGCCACCAAGCCTGACCACCTGAGTTTGACCCCTGGGCCTCCCCACAGAATGGAAGGAGAGAACTAACCCCCTGCAATGTCTGCAGCTGTGCCTGGTACACAGAAGCTCCACATCTGCATACATGCCTCCACCTGCACACTTGCAAATAAATAAATGCAATGAAACGTGAACTGTGAGCATTTGGAGTTGGGGTTGACACACTGTCTTTCTTCCGTCTCTCTTGTTCCCACAGTTCATCATTAGCATATGGGGTTTTGCAAAGTTCCCACAATTAAGGGAAGGGAGGAAAGGTGGGAGGTGAGAGGGCTTGAGGAAAGGTGCATGTGGTCTCCTCATGGAATACTCACCAGGGAGAGGCATGTCCTAGAAGAACTGGGTATCCTGGACAAGGGAGTAGTCTCGTGCTCTGAGGCTTGGCTGCCAGTGCAATCACCCATTGATTCGTTCCCTCATTCATCTGATAAATAGTCTACATATATTATTTATATTTTATGTTCCTTGATGTTTTGTCTATATTTGTGTCCGTTGTAAGGGTGCCAGCTCTCCTGGAACTGGAGTTACAGGTGTGATCTGCCATGAGGGAGCTGGGGATTGAACCCAGGTCCTCTGGAAGAACATCTAGTGCTCTTATCCACTGAGCAACTCTCCAGCCCCATTTGATAAATACTTGATGATTTCTACTTTATTTAGGTGATTTATGAGATGGGTCACACTATACCCCAGGGCTGACTGGCTTGTGCCTGCGTGTGAGTGTATGTGTATGAGTATGTGTGTGTATATATGAGTGTGTGTTTGTGTGTGTATGTGTATGAGTGTGTGTGTGTGTGTGTATGAGTATGTATATATGTGTGTATGTGTGTGTATGTGTATGAGTGTGTGTGTGTATGAGTGTGTATATATGTGTGTATGAGTGTGTGTGTGTATGAGTGTGTGTGTGTGTGTGTGTGTGTTGGGTTACCAAGATCCTGGAAAGCTGGTGGTGAGTTGCTTCTTTTTCAGTTCCTGTACAGACCAGTAGCTTCTGCCAGGAATGGTCTAGAGGGAAATGATGTGTTCCCAGCAGAGGCAGGAAAACCTGACATTCCTGGAGGGCAGGAAAACACTGGCTATACCTGAGGCCAGAGGACGATCTCTGTGGGCCACTTTGGAGTGTGTTCCTCGGGTAAACATCATATTCACATTGAAGTTAATTCTTTCTATGGCCACTTGGGGTTTTCCAAATAGTCTTGGGGGGGGGTCTTCGATGTATATTTTAGATGGAGATTTGTGATTTTCTGGGCTTCATTATGAGAAAGGCTGGGCCTACACCTGGTATCCCCAGACTCATCTAACAGACAACTTTTAGATACCTTTGGGGGCCTGACTGTTATCACTGACACATGAGATGTAGTGTCCAGATACTCAGACAACCCGGCCTGCTGAAGGACATGACACGGGTGGAAGTGACCTGTGGCTACCCGTGATGACAGAGGGGTCCCTAGAACAGGATGTTTTGTGTTTCAGAACTAGTGGTGGCCCCCACTCTTCTTTTTTCACTTTTAGTCCCTAAAAGTTCCCATTCAGAAGTTCAGCTAACTAACTTCCAAGTCTTAACTCCTAGTGCTTCCATGTGCTATTTAAAAAATATTTTTATTTTTGGTGACAGGCTGTCCTGTAGCCCAGGCAGGTCTTGAACTTGAGATCTTGACTCAGTGTTCCTAAGTGTCATTATTAAAGGAAGCATTATCATGCCTGGCTCTAAACTCTAAGATTGTTGCCCCAATTTTAACTTCATTTGAAGAATACATTTCCTAAGTCTAACTGGAATATATCACGCCTAAGGACTAATTGCCCTCTCCCAAATTTTTATGAGGCAGGAACCTACGCCTCTTTCTTATGTTTTATACAGCACAATGCAGTTTCAAGCATCTCTAAGCGAGGGAAAGGACTGAAGTGGGGTCACAGACATACAAGGAACATTCTCTTTATTAGGAAAGTAATCCTTTCCTCTCTCCAGGTATCCGGGTCTTCAGAATGTTCTGGAAGGAAGGGGTGGGGGGGGGGACATTGTGTGACTCTTCTGGGTATTTTCTTGAGAGGCCTCAGCAGGCAAGTCTTTCCAGACAGAAGAAACTCTAATGGAGACCTTCTGGGGACTCAAGCATCTATTTATACAAAGAATATTGTGTGAACCATCCAGTACTCCAGGGCGAGCAGGAAGTACATGCAGGGCTGCTGGCTTGTTTTGTCCTGTTTGTTGTGTGTCTGTGGTGGGCTAGGTTCTCAGGTAAAGTGCTTTTCCATGTTATATTTTATTGCATTGCTCTTACTCTAGGGTAGTAGGTCTCAACCTGTGGGTTGTGACTCCTTTGGGGCTTGAAGGACCCTTTCGCAGGGGTCGCCCAAGTCCATTGGAAAACACAGATATTTACATTATGATTTATAACAGTAGCAACATTACAGTCATGAAGCAGCAATGAAACAGCCATGCCTGGGGTCACCACAGCATGAGGATTTGTTTTAAAGGGTTGCAGCATTGGGAAGGTTGTAAACCACTGATCTGGAGAAAAGAACAATGATCTGCTTTGTAGAGGAAGCATCTTAGGTTCTGAGATTGGGAATGACAAAGTTACTAAGGAGCTGGCTCAGAGTTCCTCTACCAGCACTGCCTCTGGGTGGGCAGGGGAGTTTTCCTTATCCCTGAAGTCTGTTTTTTAAAAATGTTGCCCAGGCACACCCCAGTCCAGGAGCAAGTTGAAGGGCTACAGGATTGGTTTTCTTTTCTCCAAGGCCCTGCCCACCTTGTTCTAAGTCTGGGGTGGAGCTGTTAGCAGCCCCACCTGGCTGGCGAGGACAGAGCAGTAACTCCTGGTTAGTTTCTGTTCCTTTCTCAGGTGTCTTAGTGTCTGTCGTTTCTGATTTCATGTGGACCACCGGAGTTCTGAGTCACGGTCGGGTCCTGGTGTTCTCTGGTTTCTTGTTACCATTGGTTCACAAAGCACAAAGCCTCCAATAAGCAATTCTGCATCCTCTTCATGGTCACTGGGAAGTAACTTGTTGTAAGTCAGGTAAGGAAGGACACCTTAAGGTTTACAGTGGTCATAAAAACAGGACCTAATAAATACAAAACATGGTGTCTGTGAAAATAACGATGCTGACTTTTTAAAAGACAAATTATCTCCTGTAATTAAAAAACATAACTTGTTCACTGTTATTTTATGTGCAGTGGTATTTACTCGTATGCCAGTGTGATATGGATACAGTATGTCTGTGTGCAGGTGTCAGATCCCACAGAACTGGACCTACAGACATGGCCACCTACATGGGAAGCAACCATGTTCACGTAATTGCTGGGGAATTGAACCCGGGTCCACTAGGAAGAACAGCCAGTGTTCTTAACCACTGAGCCATCTCTCCAGCTACCCAGAAGACCTCATTTAATGCAGAATAGCATCTAACCAATTTTCTTCTTGCCACATATATCAATAAAGGACTAGAAGAGCTGGGGAGGAGGCTGGTTGATGCTTGCTTTCCCCTTTTCTGCTTGAACTTTCCAATGCACCTTCATAATGATTAACTCATTTAAAAGAGGTGAATGTGTTTACTCTGTATTGGCACCATCTTGGTCAAGCAGGGATAGAGGCTAAGTTCTGTGTGGTGGGCATCAAAACAGAGGCCTCGAGATTATATAATGTGGTCAATGTATGTATGTGCAACAAAGTTGTATCCATATACTGGTCTTCTATTCTTCAGACACACCAGAAGAGGGCATTGAATCCCATTACAGACAGATGTGCTGGGATTTGAACTCAGGACCTCTGGAAGAATAGTTAGTGTTCTAAACCTCTGAGCCATCTCTCCAGTTCAGTCTTCTGCTGCCAACTTATTCTCTCTCTCTCTCTCTCTCTCTCTCTCTCTCTCTCTCTCTCTCTCTCTCTCTTTCTCTCTCCCTCCCTCCCTCTCCTCCTCCCTCTTTCTCTCTCCCTCCTCCTCTCCCTTCCCCCTCCCTTCCTCCCTCCCTCCCTCCTCTCTACCTCCCTCCCTCTCTCTTCTTCCTCCCACTCTCTCCTCTTTCTCCCTCTCCCTCCTCCTCTCCCCTCCCCCTCCCTTCCTCCCTCCCTCCTCTTTACCTCCCTCCCTCTCTCTTCTCCCTCCCCTTCTCTCCTCTTTCTCTCCTCCCTTCCTCCCTCCCTCCCTTTTCCCCTCCTCTTCCCTCCCTCCCTTCCCCCTCCCTCTCTCCATCTCCATGAGGAGACTTGAGTTTCTCCTGAGAGCTCTGAGACTCCTATTTGGTGCTATGGACAGGGGAAGTTGAATGCTGAGGACCTGGACATCCTCTGCCAGTGTAGACTCAGTGGGTGGGTCCTTGTTGCAGTTTCATTAACAGGAGAGAGAACTGGTCCCTAGCAAGTCAACAGACAGGCAAGGATGATAGATAAGTGTATTCACCACTGACAAGATAGCTCAGTACTTGCTTAGTGACTGCTAGGTTCCCAGTTCGAATCCAACCAACCACATCCACCAGCATATCCTTCACCCCACGTATCTCAAAGATGAAAAATGCAGGAACACAAAAATGTCAAACGGTAGAGTGGTCATAGAATGAAATTTTTACTTTCTCTACTCTGCAAATATATTAGGTGTCCATTAATAATTTTGCTATAAATAAAATAACCCAGGGAAACGCCATACTTTGTTATCAGTGAAGAAAAGTTGGGCAGAATATCAGAGAAGGCCTTAGAAGAGGAGGTAGACCAGCTCTCTACTCCAGCGCCACCACCTCTTAGTCAGGGTCGCATCTCAACACCTGCCTGTACCGGGGTTTTCTACCATTCCACACTCTATTCTCTGCCCTCTCCCCCGCCCACACGGTGTCCCCTCTTGGCACACAGTCCTTGAGTCCAATAGAAGGGTGTCTTAGAAGTTGTGGGCTTCCCTCTGAGACTTAGCCAGTGCTTTTGCAAAAGCTGTCCTGGTCAAACAAACCACTGTGGCCCTGTCTACCCCACCCCGGAACCGCGCCCCTTCTCCCACTGTCAGCTCAGCGATCACTGTATTTAGGAAGGCTCCCTGACTTCCCTTACAGGCCAGCCTCCCGCTGGCCCGTCTTCCCAGCACCAACCACACACTTCCTTCTGTGGCTCTTATTTCACATTCATTTCCCTGATTGCTGGATGAGTCTTTCTCTGCCCAAGCCGTCTCCCACCAGGACGACAAGTATGTCCTCTGTTGATGTTCCCTGCGCTGTCTCTACCTCTCAGCAGGCTTCTTGCCAGGGAACTCTGGATAAATAGATGTTGATGTACAGATAGGTGAGCGGCGGGTGCTGACAGCCCTTAGATGAGCCTGCAGGAGCTAACAGGCCAGCAGGAGGGGGTCGATTACAGCAGCCATGCCTCGGAATCAGGGCAGGCTTTCTCCGCGTGGCTGAGTAGGTGGCTGCCTTGGTGTGATTTCAGGGTCACTAGAAAGGCTCTCCCCCACCTCCACTCCAGCGCCTGACAGCCTGACAAAAGAAGACAAGGCTTTTGTTTGCTAAAGCTTCAGAGCTCCGGGGCCTGAATCCCACACTTTGGAGGGGGCCCTGAAGCTTTCGGTGCATTCGCTGGTGCTGAGGCGTAAAATGACGGATAGCGGCTTTTTCAGAGCAAAGGATGGTGGGGGAAGGAGAGAGGAGGAGATGGAATCGGGACTCGGGGGGCCCAAGGCCAACCTTCAACTACGGCGCTATTTTGCCTGTTTCTTGCACCCACTCCATTCCTACTGAATATTAACCGTCTTTTTGATAAATCTGATTCTGCAGTGTTTTACATCTGGAAAACTTTCAACAAAGATGGCGTTGCGAAGCCTGGCTCGGAGGCCCCAGGATGACAACCTAATTACGTTCCTTTTAATAGCTCCTTCCCAAGTGCTCAGCCAGGGACATCTGCTGCGCTGCGGCTGCACCTTCAGGGAGGAATATTTTTAACAGCCATGCCACAAAGGGAAACTTCTGAAGGCCAGATGAAAATGGCCTCTGCGTTCCTGCCCAAGGCCCAGGTAGGACTCTGGCTCTAGCGCACCTTCAGCCCATCCCCCCAACAGAGGCGGCTCCTTTACACAGCCAAGCAGACACAGGGCTGTCAGAAAATGGTCGGTTTTCTCTTTTCAGTTTTCAGAGGTAAATTTAACATCCCAGGCTGCCTCACCCAGCTTTCTACACAAGCCGGTTTTAAAACTAACCTCCTGGCGCAGGGGACATCTCAAGCCCCCCCCCCCATCCCCTCGCGAGTTCTCTGGAGCCCAGCCCTTCGAGGCCACATGATCCTACCTTGTTGTAGCTGAGGGTCTCCACTCGGGCTCTGTGTCAGAGGAGAAAAGAAACAAAAGCTAGGACCTGATAGGCTTAGGACTTTAATAAATCGGTATGCTGGGAAGGTCAAGGGCTGATGAAGGAGATGTACCTTCATTTTGTCTTGATTTTATTTTTCAGGCAGGATATGTAGCTGTGGCTGTCCTGAAACTCGCCACGTAGACCAGGCAGGCATGGAGTTCACAGAGGCCTGCCTGCCTGCTTCCTCAGGGCTAGTTTCAGAGGCGTGTGTCATTGTTCAGTTCATATGTTTGTTTTTTGCGACAAGGCCTTGCTGTGCATTACAAGCTGGTTTTGAACTAACAATCCTCCTGAGTATTGGGATTCCTGGAGTTTGCCACCACGCCTAAGGGTGTAAGAATGTGTCTTGACAAGTCTTGGGATCAATCGTAAAAGTACAGGTAGCTGGAGAGACTATGGAGAGAGCTGTGGCTGTTCCACAACTTCTCTGTCTTAGACTAGATGCTGGAGGCCCAGGGAGGACAAGGCGCTCAGGGACTTGGGGTCTTCGCAGCGTTCAGAATCCAGCTTCAACCACATGGTTCACTAGTCCATCCCAACTTACTGGCAGGCCCTTGGTTGAACAGTGACCTGGTTCTGTAGGAAGCTAATTTTCTTTGAGACAGGAACACCTAAGCTGATGGATGGTCCCCTGTCTCAGATGCCCACATGCCCTTCAGGAGGGAGCAGCTACAGGATGAATGAGCTGAGTTGTATTGCCATGGAGACCTCCCATCCACCGATTAGGTTAAAGATAGCTGCAGCTGCTTCTCCTCCTCCTCCTCCCCCTCCTCCTCCTCCTCCTCCTCCCTCCTCTTCCTCCTCCCTCCTCCTCCTCCTCCTCTTCCTCCTCCTCCCTCTCCTCCTCCTCCTCCCTCCTCCTCCTCCTCCTCTTCCCTCTTCCTCCTCCTCCTCCTCCTCCTCCACTGCTCCTCCTCCTCCTCCTCCTCCTCCACTGCTCCTCCTCCTCCCCCTCCTCCTCCACTGCTCCTCCCCCTCCCCCTCCACTGCTGTACCTGGGTGGCGTATGGATACAGACAGCAACATGGCAAGGCAGAGGTGAGCCAGGACCTTGGTGACATGACCCGGCAGTCACTTTTAACGCTACAGGAACAAGTAACTAGGCCCATAATCAACAGATATGAAGGAGGTTGGCCAGGACATAAGCACAAGTGTGCAATAAGGCCAGCTCTGTGGCGAACCTCCCTCCATTACAGTCTTGGTCAAGGCCAAAACTTTAGTCGCCAGATGGCTACTCTGGGGAGCACCTTCCATCACTGCCTCATGTTACTTTTGTAGGATTTATTTTATCTTTATTCACCTGTCTGTGTGTAGGTACATGCAAGTACCGGCAGAGACGGGGGATCACAGCTCCTAGATCTGGTGTTATAGGATCTGTGAGTTCCCATATGGGTGCTAGAACCGCACTCGGCCCCTCTGCAGGAGCAAAGTGTCATTAGCTGCTGGGCCATCTCTCCAGGCTCTGTTGGCATTTCGTTGTTTGTTTTTTAACCATGGGATACATATATACCTAAGGACCACTTGACCGTTTTATCCTCTTGTCTCTACCCCTGACTGATGGGGTTGCAGGCGTCCCGGTTTATCTAGCGATAGGGACTGAACCAGGACTTCATGCATGCTGGACAAGCACTTTACCTGACTAAACCTCCACTGTCTGCAGCCCAGGGTGGTTCTTTTTCAGTTGGTTGGGTTTTGTAATTTTGGAACAAGAATACCTGTTTCACTGAGGGACACCTAAGCTGGTCCCTGGACCCATGCAACCCAGGCTGGCCCCAAAGTCATTGAGGGTGACTTTGAACTGTCAGCCCCTCCTCCTCCAGCCTTTCAAATGCTGGGGTCACAGACAGCCTTGTACCACCATGTAATCTCTGCTTCTTTCTAATATATATATATATATATATGTGTGTGTGTGTGTGTGTGTGTGTGTGTGTGTGTATATTATATATAGTATTTTAAATTTTTATTTTTAAAAATTTATATTTGTTTACTTTCTGCATATTTATTTATTTATTTTGCTACAGGGTTTTACTATATAGCTAGGTTGGCCTTACACATCAGCCTTCCTGGTTCTCCCTCCTATGTGCTGGGATTGTGAGTACGAGCCACAGTACCCACTGGCAGTGAAGTTCTCCTTAGGATATGTATCCTTCGAGGGTGGTACTATAGTTATCACCTGCCCAAGCTACAGTTCTGGAGACAAAGCTGTCAGGGCGGTAGGTTTCATTCAGTCAGGATCTATCAACCTGGAGACTTTCAGGTGAGGCGGGAACTCCTGACATCCACCCATCTACCTTTGATTTGCGGCAGGGCTGTGCTATACACTAAGCTCCCTCGGATGGCGGATGGCGGAGGTAGTCATGGCCCCCACCTGAGAGAGACGATCAGCCACTCCCAGTCTCATTTCATTGGTTCCTCACAGCAAGCAGTCCACAGATGGAGACAGAACTGATCCCTGTGTCCATTTTAGATGTAGGAGAATGGAGGCTACTGAAACCCCCAGAACGGGACGACTGTTCAAAATTCAGCTACCTTTTTCCCTGTGCATAAGCTAACCAGACAGCCCAAATCTTGTACCTGGGCTGATCTGTGGCTGTCTGGCCTCACTCAGAACCTTCCCCTGCTTTGGGCATCTTTTCCCCACCACCTTCCCTCAGAGTGCCTCTTCCTTGGACTTCCATTCCTTTTACTCAAATATTACCTCGATTAATATTTAATAAAATCCAGCTGCTATTCAATAGCTTAATACCACAAGCCCTCCCCTATATGGACCAGCCAACTGGCTGCCAGTCTTCTGCCTAAGCTGCCAAAGTCTCCACACGCTTGAGGTCCAGCAACAGATTCTAGTAGGCAGACTGGGAAGGAAGCAGCCCTCCATCCTGGCCACTGGGGGAGCTCTGCACCCCAGCTCACTGACACCCTGATCTCAGCTGCATCCCGGTTTTCCATGGCACCATTTGCCTTGTCTTCTGGTGTCTGGAATTTAACACCAGCCTTGCCCGTTCCCTTTCCTGAATGACAGTGACCTGCCTCTGCCCCTCAGGGCCCCTCTCAAGTTTCCTGCCTCCCTGACCAGCACGGTTCACTCAGCTGCCCACATCAGTGAGCTAGCTGGCATGGAGCCTGCCCTCCCACTACATGGGACACAGTGTCCCTTCCCAGTTTAGTGTCTATAATGGCAGTTAGCAAGTACAGGTTAGATGGCTTTGCAAAGTTAACCAAGGCTCTTGTGTCTCCATTTCTAAGCTGGGGTGGAATCTAAGATCAATGATGGTGACTCTTCACTGACTCTGCAGGATAAGGGGGAGGAGGAAGGAGTCAAATGGAGAGAGCCTTCAGGACCTTTAATCAGAGAGCCCATTGAAGAGATGTTAGTGAACTGGGCTATTTTTGTTCTTATTAACATATATTAATTATATATAAGAATGTTTTCTGATCACATGTACCCCATTATCCTTTGCTTCCTTCCTACTCTCACAGATCCCCTTCCTCTCCCTTACTAGTCCACCTTCCCACCTTCTACTTGCTGGCCTTTGTGTGTGTGTGTGTGTCTTTATGTATGTGTGTGTATGTGTGTGTGTATGTGTGTGTATGTGTGTGTATGTTTGTGTATGAGTGTGTGTTTGTGAATGGGTGTAGGCATGTGTGTGTATACGCTCATGTGTGCATGCAGGTGTGTGTATATGCATGTGTGCGTGTGTACGTGTGCATACAATGAGCTGCTTATTGGTGACAATTAATGTTTAATTAGAGTTGTTTGCAGGAACATGGGCATCATACCAGCAGCTACACCAATGAAGAAAATGTTTTCCTCCTTTTGCAGTCATTAATGGCCTCAAGATCCTCAGGGCAGGTGGGGTGGAACTCTGTGAACCCCTCCTCTTATTCATTGTGTGTGTGTGTGTGTGTGTGTGTGTGTGTGTGTGTGTGTGCATGCTTGTCTGTGTCGTTCTGTTCACTTTGGCTTGTTCTCCAATATCTGTGAATCCTGTGACCAGTCTGTTTGTGGTGAGTGGCGGCAGACGTGCCTTAATGTCGAGGTCACAGAGAATCTGGGGGACACCTCAGACTCTCCAGAGAATTCTAGTGGAACTCTCCTCGTCAGTTTGGTTGCGGATGGTGAGACCAAACCCCAGTCAGTTTTTCTCCTGCCTGTGGCATTTGTGGCAGGGATGCTTAGGCTGTTTCTGTTGTGTCTGTGTGGACTTGTAGGATTTTTGTTTCTGTTTCTGTTGTGAGTAAACTTGGACTTACGTTATTATTGGATATGGGACACAGCACCTCTACCCCTTTGGGCTTGACTTTAAACCATTGGAATGATGTTAAAAAAAAAGAGTCATAATCTTTCACTAGAAATTAAAATGTCTAAATGTTTTACACTTTGTTCTTCTGAGAGGCCTACATTTGGGGTAGGGTGGCCCCCAAACAAAACCATTTCTTTCCATTTGATTTGAGCCATAAGGAGGAGAGTTTCTTGTTCAGGGGTGGGTGGACACCCTGATCAGATTTCTTACATCCTGGTCTGGGAGAATCTGGTGGCAGACCTTCCTCCATAGATCCAGCCCTTTCTGCCTTCCCCGTCAACCCAGTTCCTCACGTTACAGGACCCCATGCAACCTAAGAAAAAGATTCTACAGGACTTCTTCTTCCTCTGACCTCTTTCTCCTAGGTCCCTCTTTTTCTGATAATTCTGGGGGGCTCACTGACCTTTTAGATTCTGCTTTGTTCATCCACCAGCTTACCTGGGTTGATTGCCAGCAGCTTTTGCAGATTCTCGTTCCCATCAAGAAAAAGGAGTGTATTATTCTAGAGGCCAGAAAGAACGCCCCAGGGCAAACAGGACTCCCACTCAGAACCTTGCTAATATGGACAAAGGTTTCCCCTCTCTGCAGACCAGACTGGGACTACAACTCTCCCGAAGGTAGGGAACACCTGAAGGTCTTCCATCAGGCTCTGTTGGCAGGTCTCAAGGGGTTGCAGGATGACCCACCAATTTGAAAAAGTATGTGAGGTTGAGCAGGGACCAGACGAGTTGCCCTCAGCCTTTCTAGAGCAGCTCATGGAAGCATCCCGCCAATATGCACCCTATGACCCCAGCAGCAAGGAGCACAGTTACTGTGACTGGCTTTTATAGACCAGGCTAGTAGAGAGATCAGGAAAAAGCTTCAGAGACTAGAGGGACGACAGGATAAGGCATGAAGGGATTTAGTGCAGGTTGCCGAGAATGTTTACCATAACAGGGGGACAGAGGAGAAGAAGGAGCAGAGAAAGAAAAAGGAAGAAGATGAAAGGGAGAAAGCAGGGAAAAGATCTTGGCCACAGTGGTGAGGGACAGGGAATCAGGAACCAAGTCTGGCACTAGGAAGGAGCCTCTAGACAAGGATCTGTGCATTTATTGTAAAGAAAAAGGCCACTGGGCCAGAGATTGTCCCAACAAGAAGAAAAGGGGACCCATGGCCCCAAAGTTCTGACCATACAAGAAAACAGTGACTAGGAGGGATGGGGTTCAGACCTCCCCCCAATTCAGGGTAACCTTGAAAGTGGAGGGGAAACTTATCCATTTCCTTATAGATAAAGAGGCTCAGTCCTCTGTCCTGCTACAAACTGAGGGACCCATGTCAAACAAAAAGTTTTGGGTTTGAGGGTCTACCATAACCAAACAATATTCATGAACTACCCAAGTGTCTGTGGATCTCAGAGTGGGCTGGGTATCCCACTCATTTGTAGTAATGCCAGATGTCCCTGCCCCTTGCTGGGGAGGGACCTCCTGACTAAAATGGGGACACAGATTCACTTCCACCCTGATGGATCACAGGTTAGAGGGCCAAAAGGGGAGCACGTACAGGTCCTAACCATCCTGTTGGAGGACAAGTATCAACTCTTTGAGCAAAAACAGCCCACCTTGGATAAGATGGACTGGTGGCTGCAGGTGTATCTACAAGACTAGGTAAAAACTGTGGGAATGGGGGAGGCTAAGAACCAGCCCCCCGTCCATATAGAACTGAAAGTCCAAGCTAGCCTGGTAGTGATGTGTCAGTACCCCATGTCAAAGGAGACATGAGGCGGGATCAAGCCACACATTGCCTGGCTCCTCCAACTCAGGGTTTTGCGTGCCAATCAGCCTGGAACACCCCTCTTCTACCGGTGCGGAAACCCAGAACCAGTGACTACCAGCCAGTTCAAGATCTCCGAGAAGTAAACAAACAGGTGGCTGATCTCCACCTCACGGTACCTAATCCCTATAACCTGTTGAGTTCATTGTCCCCATCTAGAACCTGATATAGAGTACTAGACTTGAAGCAAATGTATCAGTGGACTCATCTAGAGTTTGACAAACGTGTGAGGACCATCTTGTGGTCAAATTCTTTTGTGCCATATTTGAGGCATCTAGTTAAACAAGTAGTGGATAGCTGTGTGCCATGCCAGAAGGTGAATGCATGTATAACTAAGGTACAAAAAGGAAAGAGGCTGAAGGGGGATAGACCTGGGGTTTACTGGGAAGTGGACTTTACAAAGAGTAAGCCAGGATATGGATATAAATGTCTATTAGTCCTTGCAGGTACCTTTTCTGGGTGGGTGAAAGACACCCCACAAAGAGAAGTGGCGGTGGTGATGGCTAAGAAGATTCTGGAAGATATTTTCTCTAGGTCTGGCACCCCTAAGGTAATTGTATCAGACAATGGCCAGCTTTTGTTGCCCAGGTAAGTCAGAAATTAGCTCATTTCTTGGGGACCAATTGGAAACTTCATTGTGTTTACCACCCATGAAGTTCAGGACAGGTGGGAAGAATGAATAGAAAAGAAACCGTAACTAAATTGACCTTGGAGACTGGTACTGACTGGATGGTGCTCTTTCCCCTGGCCCTGTTTCAAGCCTGGAATACCCCCTACCATTTTAACCTGACCCCTTTTGAGATCCTGTTTGGTATCCCAACTCCCTTGGTGCCCACTGGGCCCTCCCAGCCGACTTGTAGGAACCTCTTCCTGAGGCTCTAAATCTTTCAGTCAATACATGAGATTTTGCCCAAATTGTCTATGCTCTAGGAACATCAGAATCCCCTCACTGTTTCCAGACTGGTTACTACGTCTGCGTCTGGAGGCATCAGGCACAGTCACTGGAACCCTGGTGGAAGGTACCTTCCTGATGCTGTTACCCACTCCCACAACCCTTATGGTGGACAGCATTGCAGCCCAGGTGCTCCCATCCCTTGTGAAATCTGCAGATGCCCCGCTCACCAGGGACCCCTGCTGCCCCGTGTGCCCATCTGTCAAACCTGGACTTTGGTTTTCCACTGTACTTAGAGATGAGGTCACCTCCCTGAGAGCCTCCAAACCCCTCAACTACTGGTGGCCCAACCTCACTCTTGATCTGTGGCAACTGCTGGCAGGATCTGACTCATGGGACACTCCTACCCATGACGGGAGCTCTGACTTCAAACTGCCCATGTGGAAGGAAGAGGACTCTGGGCTATGGGGTGGTGACAGGATGTGTATTCTCTGCATGGAGATATCACCTGTGGGAGACCCCCATTTACATTTGCCCTCAAGATGCAAGAAGCCAGGCAGAAATCTACTGAGGCAGGGGTCCAGACCGGTTTTATTGTTCCACCTGGGGATGTGAGACTACAGGAGACACCTACTGGAACCCCTACTCCTCTTGAGACTTAATCATGGTAAAAAGAAATTACACTACTGGGGGCCCTCCCAGGGAGACCAAGGGTATTGGGACACCCCTTGCACAAAAGCTGCCTGTAGCCCAATAACAATCAGATTCACCCGGAAAGGCAAAGAAGCAACGGGATGGCTAAAGAAAAACTTGAGGACTCAGGTTGTACAAATTGGAGTATGATGGTGGTCAAATGAGAGAATGGCTAGCCAAACGGAAGAGAGACCAGAGTCAGAGCTGGTTCAAGTCTTGGTTTAACCTCCCTCATATCCACATTGTTAGGACCCCTAATTGTTCTGCTATAGTTGGACTTTGGACCCTGCATATTGAACAAGCTCATAACCTTCATAAAAGAGAGACTAGGTGCAGTTCAGCTGATGGTCCTGCACCAACAATATGAGGCCCTAGGACAGGACCTGAAGAACATGAGTTGGTCACCAGAGACCCTGAGCGTCGCTCCCAGAGAGGAGCTTGTATAAGAAAAAGTGGGGAATAAAGGACCCTAGAGGCTTTTGCCAATCTTACACCCACCACCTCAGATCAAGGCTAGGCCACATTCCATCCTCTACCCACCGTTCTTGAGAGGAAGAGCAGGAACATTCTTGAAAAGCCACAGAATGTACTGACTGACCCTCTGGTCACAGATAGAGTTTGAATGCCTGTCACATGCTTGCTAGCCAATAGATTTAAAGGTCAATATACTTTGCCAATGAATTTGAATTCTAACCTTGTTGATATAACCTGTACCCCTAAAAAGTATAAAAACTGTTTATAACAGCCTCTCCTCTGGATGTAGACCACCCCAGTGCACTGGAACAATAAACCTCTTGCTTTTGCATCGATCCCCGATCTCTGGACTCATTCATGGGAGCCTCAAATAGATAAGACTCAGTTTGGGTCTTACATTATGAGTCACTGTATGGGTGCTTGGAAACAAACTCGGGTTCTATTTAAGGGCACTGAACATTTTTAACTGCTGAGTCTTCTCCGCAACCCCTCCTTTTATTTGTTTGTTTTGAAACAGGATTTCAGATGGCCCAGGCTGGTTTTGAACTGGCTCTGTAGCTGGGAGAGCCTTGAAATCTTGATCTTCCTGTCCCCGCTTTCCAGGTGCCAGGTGACAGGTATGTGCCACCATGTTCTCAGATTGTCATACGCAATCCTTACAACGGCCATGGGTACTGTTGCCGACACCTATGCTTTTAAGTAACTCTGTCTTCCAAAGCACAGGCACCTGGGGGTGGAGCCAGACATAGTATAGCATTTGACCTGCCTGCTACGCAGTGAGGTCCTGGGTTCAGGAGAGGGAGAGGGAGAGGGAGAGGGAGAGGGAGGAAGGGAGGGAGGAAGGGAGGGAGATCATGAGAACTCGAGAGAGAGAGCTGGAAAGGAGGCTCAGAAATGGATATTTAGTCTGAGGGTGCACAGTGATTGGAAGCAGAGCCGGAATCTAACTCCAGGCAATCTGTTGCCAGGCTATTTATTTATCTGTGTGTACATTTTTTTTTTTGTTACTTGGCTTTATTTTCTTTAAACGTTTTATTTGTATTTATGTGATGTGTGCTGGAAGCTGAGCACTGGTTCTCCTAACTGCTTAGCCATCTTTGCAGTCCTGTTGCTTGTTTGAGTCAGGCTGGACTCTGAGTCGCACATCCTCAATTATGTCAAGCTGAGTTTTCACTGCCATCTGCCGCACTGGCTTCTGGGAAACTTGAGAATACAGTGGGGTGTCCAGGACACAGTTACAGATTAAAGGCCTTACCGGCTACCTATCTGGAACTCTCTCCACTTGGTTTGGGAACCAGACAGAATGACCTGATCTTGTGACAGGCTGTGTTACTCCACCAGCTCTGCTGAGCCTTGGGGACCTGGGGGTCCCTGCTTACAGTGAACACAACACTGTCCTAGCACCTCTGTTCAAGTGAATTTTCCAGAGGATCTGGCTGTGGGGAGGAAGATGAGAAACCATAGCTCTAACCCAGGGTAGGGTGGAGTCTCATTGGCAACTACAGCACAGAATTTCCATAAAGTAACTTTCGGGAGATAGGTTCTGTTCATCCTGCATTAAACTGTGTGTCTCTTGGCCTCACTTTGACATTGAGGGCCTGGCTTCAGGAGATTCTCTCAGACACTGCTGAGAGGACCAGAGGACAGGCAAAGACTCTAGAACAGGGCGGGAAGGAATGCCATTTCACAGGGCGAAGGTTTAACACCTGTCCCTTCAGGAGTTGAGCTTGGTAGTTCTGATGGACCATTAACTGTTATACAGCCTGCCAGAGCTCTGGATCAAAAATCTGACATGAAATAATAAGTTTCTTGGAGCCCTGTATGAGTCTTACATCCTAGTAACCCTAGCAGGATCAGATGAAGAACTTCCCAGAACCTACACTCAGTCCATTTAAGTGAACAAAGACTTACTCAGCCTCTCCTGAGTGGCAGCACTGTTTCTGGGTATCCGCATAGGAGATACCTTTGTTCTGAGCCCCTTACCCATGTTGATGGCTGCTGTGTTTTTCTCAGAGGCTTGCAGAAAGACAGTTATGACTCAGATTCCTCAGTGCTCCCTAACTGCATGGTAGTCACCGTTCCTAAGTATCCGTTTCTGAGTAGTAAGCCCTCAGCGTCGTACGCTGGCTGTGAGAATTAAGTAAAATTGAACGTGAGTTTGAACCAGGGTCCATGGTCCAAGTCATGCTTTGTCCGTGGTTCTAATCAAAGCAATAAGCCAACAAAACCTAAAGTCTCCTCTTTCCCTATCAAAGTATTCTTTTCTGACACGTCTCAGAATTCCCTACCTCTCAAAGGACAAAGCATTGCCTTCCATGTAGAGCCATGTGACTGACAAAGGCTCAGTAGAGGCCTGCGGCTACCATGTTAGGCAGTACAGAGCATTAACATGCAACAGGAAATCTACTGGCAGTCCAGTGATGGGGAACTCGAGCTCAGAGGCCTTTCCTTACAAGGCTTTGCTGAGGGTGTGTGTAGGGAGAAGACAGACGGATGGACAGACAGACGCCAAGCACAAACAGTTTAGAATGCAGGAGTGAGCACAAAAGACCAAGAAA
The DNA here is from genome assembly GCF_963924665.1 of Micromys minutus. Taxonomy (NCBI): domain Eukaryota; kingdom Metazoa; phylum Chordata; class Mammalia; order Rodentia; family Muridae; genus Micromys; species Micromys minutus. The sequence goes on along the minus strand of NC_137972.1, from coordinate 92,857,478 downwards.
GCAGTAAACAGGACTTGGAGATACAGACTCAGAGCCCCCGGGTAGCCACCAGCATCCTGCTCACAACACAGCATGACCTCTGAGTGACTCTTTTTCCTCTTCCTACTTTGCTCTCAGCCTCCCACTGGAGGATAAGGAAGATTAGTAGCAGGCCTGGGAGTAGGCCTCTGTAAGTTACTACCTTTAATTGACTTTCTGTCATCCTTACTGTTCTTAACTTCTCCGGGTGTTGGGGTAAGTAAATAACGCCAGGTTCCTGTGCTGGCACCCTGGGAGAGTCTAATAAAGAGAGAGAGCTTCCCCCATTTCGGAATTAGCCTCGTGCATGGTAACCATGGGTGTCTGACAGAGAATAAAGAATTTTTATAAAAGAGAAAAAAACAATAAGACGTTAGTAGATTTTTCCTTTAGAAAGGGTGTTACAGGGTTGGAGTGATCGCTCAGAGGCCAAGCACTGACTGCTCTTCCAGAGGTTCTGAGTTCAATTCCCAGCAACCACATGGTGGCTCACAACCATCTATAATGGGATTTGATGCCCTCTTCTGGTGTGTCTGAAGACAGCTACAGTGTGCTCATATAAATAAATAAAGAAAGGAAGGAAGGAAGGAAGGAAGGAAGGAAGAAAAGAAAAGAAAGGGTGTTTCATAGGAAGAATATTTTTCTGGCCTTCCAGACAGCTGGGGAGGGTGGAAGAAACAGTGAGCATAAATTAATATATTGGTTTTTTATTTTTAACTTATTAATTTTGAAACAGTGGCTCAGGCTGACTTTGAAGTTGCTGTGTAACTATAAATTAGGGAGGATGGCCTTTAATTTGCCTTCAGCGTGCTGGGGTGACAGGGGAGAGCCATCACATCCAGGTTATGAGCTGGACTCAGGGTTTGATGCAAGAGAAGCGCTCTACCCACTGAGCTATATTGCTGGCCCAAAGTTAATGGTTAAAGTTAGTATACAAAAACATGGCTTTCGTTAGAGCCTTATCATACATATATGTCATCACGCATGCGTCTAATTTATTCCTCCTTAGTCCTCTGTGCATCATGAAGTAATGTCTTGAAGCCCATGAAGAGATAAAATGAGGACCCACGGTTCTCTTTGTACATGAGGATATACTTCGTAACAACAACAACATCAACGACAACTACAAAACTAAGGGGAAAAAACCACTTTCCCACCGGGCTACCCAAGTGGATCCCCGGGCCTCAGACTTCTAGGGAGCTCTCTTTCTGTAATATGAGGTGTGCCTGCTTTTGACGAGGGAGCAGCGATGTGGGAAGTGTCATGGATGACCGTTCGCCCTGGATGTTTCCATCCTGGGGTCTGCTTTACAGGGAATGTGAGCCTCTGATGGAGAGAGATCTGGGTTCAGGTGTCCGGGATCCCGGCTAAGTTTCCGGGTCACTCTGGTCTCTGCTCCCATTGACTGGCCTGGGCTGAGAGCCACCCAGGAGGGACTGGGTGCTCAGCTCCGCAGCAGGCCAGCCTGCTTCCTCTTTTCTCCCTGCTAGGGCTGACCCTGCTCACCACACCCCCAGCCCGGCTGGACCTCACTCTCCTCCCCTTTGAGGACACCTCCGCCTTCCGGGGCTTTTCCCGGCCCCGCCCCCTGCCCCAGCCACACAAGGTGCTCTAAGAGGACCTTGGCATCCCCTGAAGGAAGCCACTCTTTTCGGGTGCGCTGAGTGTACGGTTCTGCTGTAGTTCTTTCGGGTTCGGCCTCATGCCAGTCCCAGGGGCCTCGGCTCAACCTCCTCATTTATATTCACAGTACGTATCGTAAGGTTAGATAAACACAGACGGGAAAGGCATACAGAAAGAATGAACTGATGAATGAATGAACGGGTCTGACAGGCAGTGAGCGCCACGTTTTTTTCTTATCTGCATTCCTCTACCTTAGCCAGGGATTCTGCGCTTACTTGGCTCAGAGGATGGATTCCCATCTAATTCAGGGAGGCTAGTGGTCTGTGTTCCTGACTTCCGGCCTGTGTGCCTGCCCAGGTTGGAGGGCAGGGCAACACTGGGAGCCTGAATGAGTGCAGGCTGAGGAAGGGTAGTGAGGATGTTCTCTCCTGCTCCAGGCTGGGGGTGGGATAGCAAGAGAACACAGGAAGAGAAACAGGGAGAGGGAGGCAGAGCTGAAATGAGGGAGGTAGGGAGTGGGGAAGCCCAGGAAAGAGCGTGAGAGAGGGGGAGAGGAGGTCTCGAGAGATGCTTATACAGCTCCAGGCTTCTGACATGGCGGGGCCGATATCCCCAGCACTAATTGCTTCAATTAATAATGCTGCTCTATAAAATTTCAGCGGCCAAGAGCAAGAGCAAGGAACGATGACATAACGCATTAATAATGCAGACCGGGAGATGGGGTTGCGGAGTTCTGCAGTGGCCGTCTGCCTAGCTGAAATGCCCGCAGCAGGGCAGTGTTTGTCCTTGTGGGGCTTTGGGGCCAATGGACAGAGAAGCTGGGGAGGGGTTTAACCTTCTCTAGACCGCGCCGGTCTCCTTCGGTCGGAATAAATGATGTGCTTTCTATGTAAGCACCCTGTCACTTACTGCCTTTTCCTTCTGTTAGCAGCCTCTCCCCCTCTCCTGCTGGTTCCTGCTGGTTTTCAAATCCCTATTTGAGCCTCTTTCTCTCCAGTGTTTCTGCCTTTTTGTGTGTCTCTCTAGGTCCTTACACACTTTAGGGAGGAAAGACTCTCTTTCAGGACAAAGATCCTGTACCCACGACACGTGGAGCAGCGTTCTTCCAAGTCACCACCACTATCATGCCCGGCACAAGCTTCTGTGCACACTCATTCTGTGCCCTGAAGAGCTCATCCTCTGACGCTGAGCCGGAACAAAGGGGGAAGCAGCCAGCAGTGTAGCTGCAGGGAGTTGCCATTTGACTGCAGAAGCCTAAACCCTCCCAGTCAAGCTCGCTACAGTGGGCTTTCTCCTGCTACCGTCTAGGTGATGCTTCTAAGTGTTGGGGAATAGGAATCACTTCACAAACCACACAAGCACCGTTCTCAGTCAGACAGAGATAGCTTATTGAACATATACCCTAGGACTGATTGACCAGGGCTGTGGTTCAGATTTGGGAACTGAACCATGACATTGAATTAAGATTCTACGGGGTTTTAAAGGTCAAAATCCATAAATATCAGTGCTAAGTTATTCCATCAGTCAGAATTTAGGAATAAAAATTCCCTTAGGAACGTGTCTTTGTTGTACACTGATCCTGCTTCCGTCGGCTACGGTATTTCCACTTGTGTGATATTCATGTTTTGACCTGTCTTCCAGGATGGGACTTGTCTAATATTCATGTCTTAACTTGCCAACCAGGCTGTCAGTCACCCACATACATGTCTTATTTCTGCCAAGTAGGATGTCAATTCTCAGGGACGTCTTGGGAACTTAAACTTTACTTGACCACTGCTCAAAATGGAAGTCTTATTCCAAATGGCTTCTTACATTGGTTCAGGTGTCTCTCTTTTGTTGGGATCCATCTCAGGGGGCAGCTTATATCATAAAAGCTTATACATAGGTGTAGGAAGTGCTGTTGGGTGGTTGGTGTGGGTCCAAGCTTATTGTAGGTAAATATACGAACAGTTCTACTGACTTCTATTGTGATTGCTTTCCAAGGGCACAGAACAACATAACAGAATATGTAGTCCATCTTGGCTTTACAGAGTTTCCTAGTAACAGCAGAAACATGAGAAATTTTTTTTTTAATAATGGCAGGCTATCTGGATAACAGTCACCTAGGCCCTTAACGTTTCATTTAGGCCTTAATATTTTACCTAGGTCCTAACATGAGTAGCTTCTGGGGACTATATGTAGTCACCTTTATACTTCTGAGAAATTCTCCACTAAGAAATTCTCCCTACAACATTACCCAATGCCCTGCTTTGGTGTCCCTGGCCTTCCTAGCTGACAGGGGCACTTAGATAGACCCTTCTTTTGGAGTCCATATGAGCTTCCTGTTTCACGCACAGTCGAAGTTTAACAGGAGTTAAGATCTTGAAACTGAGAAGGGAAGGGAAGACCCCATGTTCCTCCAAGACTCCAGTCAAGATGAAAAGGAATGCCCACGTTTTCGTATCTGTGCCAAGGCCTGTGCCTCTACTTCTGAAGTTTGTGCAGACTCCCAAACAGGGTAGGGTCTTCTGGATCTCATTCTAGGCACACAGCACCCCAGCTGCACTCTGTCCTTAGAGGAGGAAATAGAAGACCCAAGAGGACAGGATAGGGGTGTGGATTGAGGCTCTTTTGTCATCAAAGACCAAGTTCGAAGTCTTTCATTTCCTAGACTTTGCTGGAGCCAAACAGTAGCTTGTGGAAGGTATGTTTTCCTGCTCCGTTCTTTATGTGTTCTCTGCTGGAGCAAAGAGGGCCAGGCTTGCTCCAGAGAAGGCTGCTCAGACATGGTTTGAGCCAGTAGAAAGTATTATCTGGTTGGTAACAACACTGGGTGTTCAGGATCCCAGTGTGGCCCCGTGCCTTTCTCAGGGTAAACTTTTAATCACAAAACTGTGTTCTGGGTTGACATGTTTCAGTTAACAAGAACAGTTAGCCAGAAGAGGAACTACAGAAACCCAGCAGCAACGTGAAGACTTTCCTAGAACTGTGGACTTGGATGGATTAGGTCTTTGTTTTAGTTTTGGCAGGTGGTGCTCTCTACATTCTGAGTCTTTACAGCCTGAAGGGTTCTTCCATCATGGAGTCAGCTATGCTAAAGTCTGGGGCCTGTTACAAGGGAGGGCAGAAGGCATAGAAAGTGCTCCTTGAGCTGCTGAACTAAATGCTTCCCTCAGCACCGCCCTCTGCTATGACATAATCACTTCCTTTGCTGTTGATGCTTATGTGAGTTCCAGAGTTTGCTACTTGCTGGCAAAAACATCTCAGCTGATAAATTCTCTCTTTAACACGCACCGTCTGTCCTGCCCTTGAGCTTATGATTATCTCTATTTTACTGTCACGTGATGTTATTTTACTTTTTACGTGTTTATGTCTGGCCTACAAAGGCTACTCCAGCTCTACTAACTCACATCAATGCTCTCTAGATCTTCGTAGAGCAATTAAGTCAGAAATATTGACCGAGTCCATGCAAAGACTACAGCTAGAGCCATGAGCAAGGTAGACAAGATCCCCACGGCCCCCGAAAAAGCCTGTGTGGGGATGAGGGACTCAGGTGTAGATCAGATAACCTGTGTGATGAGTCTGGAATGACAATGGGGAGGAGTTAGGAACTGAGGTGTCCAGCTCTGTGCCAGGGCACAGGAGAAAGACCTGTTGCCATTTAAGATTAGGCCATATGTCCCAGAGAATATGGGATCTGAAGGTCACATGGGAACACGCTGAGTATAAATCAGAGACCACGAATGGCAGCTGACAAGGACAGCTTCTCTTCTCCCTCCCAGAGGCCCCTGCTGTGGATCATTGCTTTCTACCTTGTCTTCCTGTTCTGTTCTCTTCCATCCCTCTTCCTCCAAGCCAGAGTTACCTATAAGACACTTAGGTGGCTTTAAACATCTGTCATAACAAGGGGTTCACTTTCCTTCTGGGGCTCTGTGTGATCCAGTCAGTCTCCATTCACCTCCCTGGCCTTATTTTCTACCCCTGAGAACACCCCGTTATCTTCTGTTATCTTTCCCAACCACAGCAGACTCCACACTGTTCTGTCTGCCTGAGTTCCAAGCTTTTTCAGAGGATTCTGACTTAACCCAGGTGGCATTGCGTGGTTTGGGCTCAGTGACTTTCCTCTGAGCTACTATCACACTCTGTCAATCTTCTTCATGGAAGGTTAATTCTCCAGCTAGAACTCGGTATTTCCAGTATAGGGACTGTGGGCTGTTTATTCTCATTAAAAAGGAAAAATCTTGTACCTTGTGAAGTAGTATATGTCAGGAATCATTTGTTACACAGCTCTTCCACACTTACTGTCAGACCACATAATATGTGCTGTTCATACTGTGTCTCTTGTTACTAGATTCTGCTAAGGACACCGAACCCTCACCACCCCCGGGGGCGGGGCGTGTATGCTGCCATCTACTAGAACATGGAGAACATGGGCAGGGCGGGGTGGGGCATCCCCTGCAACCTCTCTCCTCTTGAGCCCCATCTTTGCGCCGTTGGGCAGGGATCTTGCTCTCTTAGGGAAGAAAGGCAATTCTCTTTTTCTCGGCCCATCTGGATCTACTTTGCTGGAGGACAGACAAGTCCTATGGGCCTCAGCGTGACATCATCACAGCTCTGAGCACAGCTGGTCCCTCAATAAACGGTGGATTCATGAAGCATATGAATGGATAGATGTTAAATAAAGAGCTGAACAGGTTGCTTCTACTCCTGAGAAGAAACCTTCTCCTGCTGCCTGATTCCTGCAGGTAGGTCTGTGGGAACCAGGCATCCTGGGCCCCCAAGCTGACTCCAGTCTCCAGGACAAAGTGGGGGAATACTAGAAGACTTAGGGGGTCCTGGAACATGTAACCGAAGCTTTGTGGCTGGGAAGACCAGCTAGATCTCCAAGGCTTGTCCTCTGAGTAACTCTTGCCGATTATAGCCCAGGAGCCTTCTTCTGCAGTGGCAGCTTCCTCAGACCCTGAAGGTCCGCATACTCTGGAAGCCTTGAGAGAGACAGATGTCTAGAGGAAGAATACAAACTTCTTGCTCACTTCTGGGGTCTAAACTTGGAAAACACTGAGCAGACCTGATCTGAAGCAGTCCAGACAACAGGCAGTGGGTATGTGGAGGGTTTGCTAAGTGGGCTGGGTTACAGCCCAGGCCCTGGGAGACAGGCCAGGAGGAGGAGCTGATGGAAGAAGCAAAGGAATACTCCATAAGGTGCTCCCCTAAAAACTAACTAGCCAGGACTATTTGCAGGTGGAAATGAGGCCTGGCCTGATGCTAGATGTGGAGAGAAGGCACCACGTGTGGCTGCCAAAGATCCTGGCTGCACCCAGCTTTGCTTGGGCTTGAAAATTGGCCCCTGAGCCAACCACAAGTATGACGTAGGGTGCTCCTTATTGGCTTTGAAGCTCAAAGTGCCTCAAGAGGGTGGGACTACCTACGTTATTTGGAGACCCAGGCAAAATAAAACTATGGGGTCTCCTGTTCAAATAATTAGGAATTCCAGTATGCCAACATAACAGCTTTAACCCAAGCCCATCTAAGCTGTGTGACCACACAGGCTGTAAAACTAGCCCTGTGCATAGGGAGCTCTAACCACGAGAGTGTGGGAAGGACACAGTTTGCCTCTGTAAGGGACTAAAAGCTATTCATCCATCACAACGGTCACAGTAGACAAAAGACAGATTAATAAGAGAAAAAAATGGGGGCTGAAGAGATTGCTCAGTGGTTAGAGCACTGACTGCTCTTCCAGAGGTCCTGAGTTCAATTCCCAGCAACCACATGGTGGCTCACAACCATCTGTAATGGGATCTGATGCGCTCTTCTGGTGTGTCTGAAGACAGCTACAGCGTACTTATATACACTAAATAAATAAATAAACAGAGAGAAAAAAAAAGGGACAATGATTTAACCAAAGCCGTGTGTGACACTGAGGCGTTCCAAAATAAAGACCTGTGCCTGGGGAGAGAGCTCATCGGGTAAAACTGTTATTCTGTAGCCCTGGCAGCTGGATTGGCTGCACACATCTGTAATCCTGGCATTGTGGGATGGGAGGAAGAGATAGGAGGATCAATCAGCATCACATACGTACTGCAGCGGAAGAAATAGCAAAAAAAACCTTGCTTCAGTACGGTGGAAGGAGACAGCCAGCTCCTGAACGATGTCCTGTGAGCCCCACGTGTACACCATGGTGCTTGTATGCATACATAAACATATATGTGTGAGTGTACATACATTTTCCCATGTATATGCATGCATACATACATGTCATAAGCACATGTGTGGTATATACATGGATGTGCACATACCCACATGTTTGCACATTCACACACATTTACAAAAGTACATGAATGTACATAGAGTTATACATGTATGTGCATGCACACACATATACACATTTGCATAAGCACATGTTTATGGGCATACAGTTACATACGTATGTATATGCGAACACACTCAGATGCGTAAATGTAATAATAGTAAGACCATGTTTTGAAGAAACAAGAATGAAACAAGAAGCGCCAAAGACTCAGGGAAGGTTATTTTTATGCTTAGGTAGAAGGCAAAGCCCTGGGAAGAGCTCAGCAGGGGCGCTCCGTTCTCTGCACTTCTGAACCTGAGCTCCTTTTCTCTGAGCACAGGACCAGCAGTCTGTCATGGTCTGTCACAGGAGGATCTTTAGAGGAGAAGGAGGGAGGACAGGAGGTCAGAGTGGCTTCCTGCTTATGCCAAAGGACCACATATATATCGCTCGCCCAGTCTACGCCATGGTCCCTCCTCCCTTGCTCGGAGGGTTAGGACCTCCATTGTAAGCTGAGATCAAGGTAGCCAGTGGTGTTATTGCTTCTGAGTTAAGGTAAGTCGGAAGCTTCCATTCAAAATGTTGATAATCAACAAAGAGAAAACGTACTCATTACCACCACAGCAGGTAAGGTGTCTGTGTTTGAGGCAATTTCTTTTACCTTTAGGCCGACTTTGAACTTGTGAGTCCCCTGCCTCTGCTTTCAGAATACTAGGGTTTCAGGCCAGTGCTACCTTACTTCAAACACAGCAATCTTTATGTCTTTGTTTGGGGTTTTCATTTTGTTTTATGTTTTTGGCAAATAAGCCTCCAAGGAGAGAAGTTAAGAACTGACTTGGAGCCAGCTGTGGCAGCAGGCTCCTTTAATCCCAGCACTCAAGAGACAGAAGCCATAGAGCTGGAGGACAGCTCTGCGCACAGTGAGTTTCAGGACATCAAAACTTGTCCCCAAAACAAACAAAACAAGAACCAAAATGGACAAGGGCAGCCTGAGCTCTGGAGACTCTGCCTAGCCTGAGCTACATAAGACACTGTCTCAGTGGAATACATGGAGGCTCGATTTTGTGAAGATGGAAGGGTAGAAGTGTATTATCTCAAATATTCCACCTTGATAGAAGAATGATTTTGAATTAAAAGCAGAAAAAAAAACAGTGGACGTTAGAAGGATTGTGACGCTACAGTTCCGTCCTGAAAGGAAGAGAGACACTCCCACCAGTCCCCTCCTGTGCTGGGAAGGAAGAGCGTACACTCTAGGACACAATCAAGGCTGAAAGAAATCTGTATGAAACCCAGCCACAAAAACTACCCCTCATCCGCAATTGGCTCCCCCAACCACCTCCCCCACCCAACCCCACCTCCCTGCCCCCACTCCCAGTTCCCCTCCCCCAGCGCCTTGGCGTAGTCCCACAATTGACTTAGAATCTCTGTCCAATCTGTTCCCGGCTTTCCCAGCGTCCTTTGCCTTTTCCTTTCGGCAAGTGGGCTCCTGTACCATGCAAGTCATCCTAAATAGCTCTGTATGCAGTGCCTCAGCTTAGGTAATTTAATTCCCAGGCTCAGCTGAAATCCTACGGGAGTAGAAGTAACAATTTTGTGTCCTCTACAGAATGAAGAATTTCCTGTGGACTAATCTATTAATTGAGTGTAGTCCTAGCCAAACAGCAACAGGATTATCTTTGTTTTCAGTTCGGCAGAAATGGTAACAAAGTGGATTTGGAGGAGGACTGGGCATCGTGTCACAAATCTGCCAGTGCGGGAGGCTGGCTCTAGCCTGGGCTGTGCTGCGGAGACCCTATTTCAGAAAAATAAGCAAAATAACCAAAGGAGTGCCTTTGACATATAAACAGAGGAGGACGGAGAAATCTTAAAATCAATAAGGCATTTTGTTTTGGTTTTGTTTCATATTTTTGAGGCAGGGTTCCTCCACTTAGCCTTGGCTGTCATGGAACTCATTACATAGGCCAAGCTGGCCTCAGACTTACAGAAATCCCCTGGCCTTTGCTTTTAGAATGCTAGGATTAAAGGTGTGTACCTCTATGGTCAGTTCAATAAAAGTGCAAAGGGTTGGGGTTAGGGCTGAAGGGCTGGGAAGATAGATCGATTAATAAAGTCCTAAATTCAATCTCCAGATACACATTTTCTAAAAAGCCATGCATAACGGCACACGCACATTTGTAACCAAAGTTGAGGAGTCAGAGACAGGCAGATCTCCAGGGCTCACTGGTCAACCAGTCTAGCTGACCCTGTCTCAAAGCACAAGATGAACAGCTTACAAGGAACAACGCCCGAGGCTGTCCTCTGACCTCCCTATTTATTTTTGTGTGTGTGCACACGCACAAAAATGATAAATTAAGGAGGTGGGCTCTTAAACATGAAAATGCATTCTGAAATGTTTGAAAGAATATTTGGCACTTTCTGAATGGCTCACAAGTCACAATGTGGGGGAGGGGCTTCACTTCCATCTCTGAGGTAAAGTCCTCAGGCTAAATTCTATCCATCTTTGGCCATTTTTAACAGCTCTAACTGGGCAGAAGGCAGAACAGAAGCACACACTCTCCACTGTCCACGCGTCAGACCTCAGCAAAACATCTTCCTCTGGTGGTTATTATCTGGGTCCTTGGCCTTTGTCTTGCTTGGGTATCTTCGATCCCAAATCCAAGCCATGGATGTAGAGGACAGGGAACAATAGGGACAAAATCTGCTTAAGGGGCTGGAACTACAGCTGATTGATAAGAGTTCCTAGCAAACGTGGAGCCTTGGGTTCGATCCCCATGGCCTCACAAATGCAGCATGATGGCACAGACTGTAACCCTAGCACTTGAGAAGTGAAGGCAGGAGGGTCAGAAGTTCAAGGCCACCCTCTACTACATAGCCAGTTTGAGGCCATCCTGGGATACATGAGAACCAATCTCAAAAACAACACAAAACAAAACAAACCAGAACAATGACAACAAAAATTTCCTTTAGAAAAGGCTGAAATGGGGGCAGGGGACAGGCTTTGTGGGTGTTGGCAACATAAATCTTAGCCTCTCCCAAACCTTTATCATTCCCTCTAATAGAGAGTAAGACACATTCCAGAAAGCTATGAGGACTCCAGCCATGTGGACATTTTATCTACCACTGTCTTCCCCAGCCCGGGGCTTCAGTCCCAGAGTGGGCAACTGTTCTTTTGTGCTTCTGTGAATTTGTTTTAGGAGAAATTGGAGGGTTTGATGCAAAAGCACATTGCAGTGTTTTTTTTTTTTTTTTTTTTTCTCGGTTTGTGTGTGTGTGTGTGTGTGTGTGTGTGTGTGTGTGTGTGTGTGTGTGTTTGTTTTTGTTTTTCTCCCTTGCAGAGCTTCTCTGTTTTGCCAGACACTGGGTACTTAAAAATAAGTAGCTCTTTGTCTCAACTGGGAACAGAGACCCTGTAGGACCTGAGGTAGGCTTCTAATCTTTCCCTGCTGCTGGGTCTGGGCTGACAACCCTGGTCATTCGTGGATTACAGGGGATTAGGAGAGAAAACAAGGAAAACAAATGTGCCCACCCAGTGGGGTCTGTTGCTGGGCACTGGGGATGGAGATAGATCAGTCATCCAGGCAGACTGACTTGCTTATTTTAATACTGCATCGGAAGTGAAATGCAGACTCTTGCAGTTCCGAGGAGGCAGGGGCTGGAACTCAGAGCCCAGCTGGCTCTTAATGGGTTCTTAGGCTCCCAAGTTGACTTCCTGGGATGGGGGGGTTGCAGGGGCCGACTACCACCCCACCCCCAGCAGTCCTCCACCCCGCCTGCTGCATTGCACCACTAATTTAGTGAAGACATTGCACCCCCTTCTGAGAGCTGCTGTCTGCTCTGCTCTGACAATTACTCTGGCTGCTGCAGAGAGATGCTCATATCCACCGACACACGGCTTTTTAAAGTGATAGATTGCATTAGCAAATTTCTTATTAGCTCTACTGTCAGAAGGGAGCTCCTGCCACATTAGCTAATGCAGAGGCTGGTGTAGCACTTCCTGGCCATTAACTACCATGCCAAGGACTGAAGGGTCTCAGGGGCTGTTCATGAATGGGTACAGGTTCCTATCCCCTAGC